>NC_073691.1:26042475-26342475 GCF_029784155.1 Uranotaenia lowii | reverse complement strand
AAAACTTAAATTTTAGTTTTTTGGCGTTAATTTGATCATTATTTTCATAGAACATACTTGGTATGTCAAAACTACCAGTTCATCAGTATATTGGAATGATGATAAAGATGTTTGAAATGTGCGCGTCGGGTCATATTGACCCGAACGGCTTTGGAGGGTTAAATGCAAAATTGAAAGAAATACGTCAAGTTGATATTGACCAAATTTTGACCGTATCGCCCTTTATTTGTTTTTTCAAGCATGTTTTTTTTCTGAAAGTTCTATAAAAATCACTTTCTTATTCTTATCCAGCATGAATCACTTTTTAAGCCACCAACCAGAACTTGTGTGTGTGTGTTTCAGAATGGCTCGACGACTGCAAGTTATTTTGGGTGCAATTTCGCAACGATTTCTTCCCGCCCAATTTAGAGCTAAATACCTAATACAATCCCTTTCATGGGGAATCGCTTCTAACCCAGTTTCAGTTCCATTTCCAGTTCCAGATTGCAAATAATGGTTCTTGTTCCTGTTATTTTTTTTTTAAAGAGGGAAAAACGATGATGATAACTGGTGGAAAGTTTAGGCTTGTCGGGAAACGAAGGGAGGGGAAGGGAACCTTCTTTTCCGTCATTTTGTTAACCCTCCCTTCCCCATTTCGAAACGATTTGTTGCGGACTGGCCCTAGCCATATCTGGTTACACTGAATCGCAGCATCATTCGGGCTTGTTCGTTCGTTTTTGGGACTGTCGGATTTCAGGCGTGAGTGAAATATTTATGAGATGAAGTGGAAACGCACTCCCACTTTCTGTTGGCTCGCTCTCTCTCTCTCTCTCCCCCGCCCCCACCCACTGCTAACTTCATCTGTGGGTGGGTGGATCCACCCACCCTCAAAGAATGGTGCCCATGTTACTGTTTTGTTTGGGATTTTTTTTTATTCTGTTACTGTCGGGTCTCTTGCCCTGGAAACTCTCTAGACGGTTTGCATCCAACATGTGAGTTTTGTTTTGTCGATTTTTTTTCCTGACTTTTCTTTCAACATGTTGTGGGAGGCCTCTGGTCCTGAATCATTTTCCTCGCCGTCCTTCGTCCCTTGTTGACAGCTTCGAGTGTAACAATTCAATGTTTCATGGATGATTTAATGGTACAAGTTGATTTGCTGCGAGGCCTTTCGACGTTGATGAATTTGCTTTGAGATTTTTTTTCTCCTCTCTTTGTGTTTTGGACCCAGCAAAAGCATATTCATTTTCAACAAGTTCTTTCTGATGGAGTCTGATACTTACGAATTGTTTCATATTTTGAAGTTTTGATGAATAAAATTAAAGGATTGTTTGTTTTTATTTTTTTTTTAAATTATTTTACTCACAAATTTACTTTAGTGAAACATAATATTTTGAATAATCTGACAACAGTATTTAGTCAGCAAATAAAAAATTCCATCGGCTGCCATCTGGCAAGATTGCATAATTGATGCTACAAACACCCTCTGCTAAGTTCAATCTAAATCATTGATAAGGCAGAGAAAAGCTCCCCAGAAAAGCACTTTCAGCCAGCTGTTTCGGAATCCCATCCAATATACACCATCACCTCTAAATCTAACCCTCTGCACACCATTCAATAAGTGGTGTTCCCACCTCAAGACCGGAGAAAACCATTTTCTAGTAAATACCTAGTCTTCGGAATCGACTTTCCCCGAAAATTCTCGACAACACCCCCACCGCAAAAGTGCCAATCGATGTTCGAAGTTGACTTCAGAAGGGGAAAAAATAAAAATAAAATAAAATCCAAACTCTGCCAACGTCATACTTCAGTCTAGCTGGAGAGCACAAGAAGAATGTGGTGGGCACCCAAAAATTTGTTGGTGAGAATTGAATCATCTGAAGACATCCACCCACTTTCAACTTTGTTGACATCAACCTCCGGAGAAAAAAAAATGTAGAAAAAAACAACCACATCGACGAGGACGATTTTCCCGGTAAAGGGTTTTCGTAGACTTTCTTTTATTACTTTCCATGTTTGAAGGCAGTTGTCAATCGCTTCGGACAACTTTTTGGGGAACGCTACATGGGCGGCAATTTGTTGGGTTTTTTTTTCGTTGTATTTATACACGAGAACAGCGAAAAGCTTTCGTCCCGGAAATTGTAAATGCGCTACAAGTGTTTTGATTCCGTTTGCGTTCCAAGTGATTCCACAAAAGTTTGACGAATTAAAAAAAAATTAAAAAAAAAACGGATCATTGAAAACTTTGTTCTACAATTCACAAGCTTTTATCTATATATATAAAAAGCAATTTCTGTATGTTTGTTTGTTTGTTTGTTTGTTTGTTTGTTTGTTTGTTTGTTTGTTTGTTTGTTTGTTTGTTTGTTTGTTTGTTTGTTTGTTTGTTTGTTTGTCCTCTATAGACTCAGCCGTCTTAAGAGCTAGAGAGCTGAAATTTGGCATGGACACTCATTAGGACCAGGAAGGATGAAAAATGTTTTCAGATTTTTGGATGACCCCTTCTGAATGGGGTCGTCCATACAAGACAAATATTGTGTTCGCGATATTGACGTTATTTTTCGTCAGATTGTGTTGAAAATGTGCACATGAGTGTGTTGAAAGACGAGGAATCGGTTTCAGGTGTCAAATTTGGTGTAAGAGGACAGCCAAAGGGGTCGTCCATATTAACTCTTCGCTGTTTTTGCGATATTGACGTTATTATACATCGTATTCAGATGAAAATTGGTACACGATAGTTTTGAGTGACGTGCAATCGATTTAAGGTATCAAATTCGGTGTAAGGGGCTGGCAAAAGGGGTCGTCCATATTAAATTTTCAGTATCTTAGTGATATTGACGTTTTTATACATCGGATTGGGATGAAAATTTGCACATAGGAGTTATTAGGGACAATGAACTGATTTCACTTATCCAAACTAAAATCAGGGGTCGGCCAAAGGGGTCGTCCATGTTAACTATTCACTGTTGATGCGATATTGTCGTTATTATACATCGGATTCATACGAAAATTGGTACACGAGAGTTTTGAGAGATGAGCATGATTTCAGGTATTCAATTCAGTTTAAGGGGCCGGCAAAGGGGGTCGTCCATATTAACCTTTCAATATTTTTGCAATATCGTCGTTATTAAACATCGGATTGGGATGAAAATTTGCACACGGTAGTTTTCAGGGACGGGCAATCGATTTCAGATGTCAAATATTTTGCCAGGGGTCGTCCATATAAATTAATTTTTCACATTTTTAGCAATATTGACGTTATTATACAATGGATTGCTTTGAAAATTTGCACACGGGAGTTTTGAGGGAAGGGCAATCGATTTCAGATATCAAAGATTATATAAGAGCCCCCGAAAGGGGTTTAGCTTTTCGGCAATAATTGCGTTGTTATGCAATGATTTAGTCGAAATTTATACACGTGGTTTTTGATTCCTGATTTCAAATTAAGTACAGTATTGTTCCGATTTTGTCAGCTCCCGATTTTGTCTACCCCCGATTTTGTCTATCCCCGATTTTGTCAGCATTTTAACCGATTTTGTCAGCCTTTAAATTTAGTTGAAATTTTCGGCTTTTGAACTAAAATTCCCTGTCATTTAACACTATATGTTTTTTTGGGGGTTGTCCTGACCCACGCAGAGGACCAGCCATTAACCACTTGGTATTTTAAGGGTTGGGGGTGATTGAAGGTTCATAAGATTTTTCATTGCACACTGGTACAGACCATCAATCTAGCGGAACTAAATTAATAGCGCCCAGGGATGAAAAGATAGACTTTTAATATCTTGGACAACATTGCATAGTTTTACAAGGCGCATACTTTGAAATAAAATATAGAGCCGAGGGGTCTACCAATAGCAAGATAAAAAAAGCTAACTTTTTTCTTAAGCGTTTTAGAGCTTTAGTTTCTTCTACAAAGTTGTTTATCTTAACAAAATACATAGCTTTGCTAAACAAGCCAAAGTTCTACAGTTTCATTCTAAGGAGTTACAATGAAATTAAAAAAATATCTTGAAAAAACAGTTTTTAAATCTGGAACGTTGTAGGTAAGAGAAAACAATTTTCAGTCTTCGAAACAAAGTTGAAAAATGTTAAGATCTACAATTGTTTAGTACATTATGATGTGTTTTGAAAATGCTGAAGTGCTGTAGAAAGCATTTAGTGTAATATATTAACGATTTTGAAAGAAAAGTTTATCGAATTGCGCAAATTTCCGCACCAACATTCAATGTGGATTTTATTTTTGGTGTTAAGAGGAATCATAACCATATAAAACTAGCGTAGAACTCGGTGGAACTCGAAGCAATTTTGAGTTTGAAAATCTAGTATTTGTTCACAAATATCACTTTTTTTAGGCACTTTATTAGTTTCTTAGTTTTTTTGATGCAATAAACTTGCCCAATTTGAGAATTAGAAATAATTAGATGATTTAACAGGTTTTCCGTTTCAAATTCATCAAAATGGTCATATATCCTGTAATCAAATTGAGTTTGTAATCCAACGAAAACTTATTATCTCAAAAGTGTTTTTTTTTTCGATAAATAGAGCCAAAATTGGCCTACCACTGAAAGCTGAAAGCTACTTTACTTTTGGAGTAAAATCACTTTCACGTGTTGGTACAGATATCATTTATATAATAATGAACAGATTATATTGATCAATTTGAAACGGAAAACCGGGTAAATCATCTAATTATTTCTAATTCTCAAATTCCGCAAGTTTATTGCATCAAAGAAATTAAGAAACTAATAACGTGTCTAAAAAAAGTGATATTTGTGAACAAAATACTAGATTTGCAATCTTAAAATAGCTTCGAGTTCCACCGAGTTCCACGCTAGTTTTATATGGTAATGATTCCTCTTAACACCAGAAGTAAAATCCACATTGGCTAATGGTGCGGAAATTTGCGCAATTCGATAAACTTTTCTTTGAAAATCGTTAATATATTACACTAAATGCTTTTTACAGCACTTCATCAATTTCAAAACACATCATAATGTACTAAACAATTGTAGATCTTAACATTTTTCAACTTTGTTTCGAAGACTGAAAATTGTTTTCTCTCACCTACAACGTTTCAGATTAAAAAAAACTGTTTTTTCAAGGTTTTTTTTAATTTCATTGTAACTCCTTAGAATGAAACTGTAGAACTTTGGCTTGTTTAGCAAAGCTATGTATTTTGTTAAGATAAAAAACTTTGTAGAAGAAACTAAAGCTCTAAAACGCTTAACAAAAAAGTTAGCTTTTTTATCTTGCTATTGGTGGACCCCTCAGTTCTATATTTTATTCCAAAGTATGCGCCTTGTAAAACTATGCAATGTTGTCCAAGATATTAAAAGTCTATCTTTTCATCCCTGGGTGCTATTAATTTAGTTCCGCTAGATTGATGTTCTGTACCAGTGTGCATTGATGTGGAATGGAAGGAGGTTTAAACTTGACCACATTTTGATCACATGGTTTATGGATAGCCTTTTAGGGAACACACATACACACATACATACACACATACAGACACACATACAGACATGTTCCGATCTCGACAAACTGAGTCGAATGGTATATGACACTTGGCCCCCTGGGCCTCGGATTGAAAGTTGGTTTTTCAAGCGACATGTATACCCTTTTTTGTAAGAAGAGTAAAAAATAAAGAAAAGGGGTCTATGTCACCCCTTATCACGGTATTGACATAAAGTATCGAAATAACATGTAAACGGACAATTATCAAATCAAAATTGAAATTATATTCAAGAATTTTTTTTTCCCGATTTTGTCAGGTACCCTGTTTTGTCAGCCCTAAATTCAAGATGGGGCTGACAAAATCGGAACAATACTGTAGCAGACGACAGACGAAGTCCAATATTTTTGCAATTATTACTTAACAATGAATCCGGAAAATTGACTTTCATACAAACTGTTCATGAGATATTCCAAGTTGAAAGCGAAACGGAGTTCGTATGGGATCAGCTAGTATCAAATATTCTCCAAAAACTCTAAAATGAAATTGAAAAGGGCTGTTTGAAATTTCTGTCGATAGCCTTAGTGAACATTGTTTATTTTTCGATCAACGATTTTTTTAAACTGGTTTTTTCAGTGTTTAGAGTTTAAACTAAAATTTGAATATTTTTTTTTGAATTTTTCAAGTTTTAAATCCCCCGTGAATAAAATATTTTAAACTTTTTTGTGTAAGAAAAAAATAATGAGTGAAGTTCAATTCCAAAACTGTCGAAACTCAGAAATTTTGTTGCAAGTGAACCATCGGAAACTGCTAAACTATTCTTGATTGATCTGTAGAATTGCCAAAAATCTGATATGACCTTTTTTTCAATTCTACAAAAAAAATTTATCATCATTGAAACTTTGTAACAGTTTACTTCAGGTTGAATTTCATTGATAATTTCTGAATTTAATATCCCATTATCATTTCTGTACTTTATTTCAGTATTTCGATATGTTGATTGATAAGAACCTACAAACTGTAATTGTTTAAACTAAATACTTTGTATATGTAAGTTCAATTTCAGAGCTTTGTACAATGGATACCTAATAACTCTGTTAACTTACATACATCTTTGATTCAAATCTCCTTATGTGTAAATTCTTGAAAAAAAACCTCTGAAAACCTTTTTTCCATTTTAAATAACGATTTTTATGAAAAATGGCAAAAATAAGCACAATTCAAATGTGATAAAACATGACAAAAACAAGAGAATAAAAGTAGTACAAGCCAAAAAGTTGAGAAATACCCATTTGATTTTGGCACGATTTAAATATTGAGAACTCAAATTTATAAACAAACCGGTACAAAAAATCAATGATAATGGTACAAATTAAATGAGAGTTTCCATAACCTTGGATAAACAATCTAGTAATGAAAACACTTTCTTGTAATAGCAACACTTTTCGAAGTCTGATTTTTCATCATCTTTTCCTAAAAATGTTGATTTCTTAGTAACGCAAACTAATCAATCCTTCAATTTTAAATTCAAATAAGAATATTCAACACTTCCTTCCAAAGTTTAAAAATTAAAAATGTCTTTAGACGTTTTCCTATTTTCAACAAAACAAGGTTATTGCCAAAAGAACGGGTTCATTAAAAAAATATTTTTACTCACTTTCGCAAGAATTATAACGTTAAGAACAAAACAATAAAATTAAAAAAGATTGGCTTAATAAAAACGACACATTTTTACAACCAAACTTAACTAACTAAAATGTCTGTCCAACTGGCAGATTATCAATTTTGATTTTATGAATCAAATTTTTTTTTGCATTTTTCAGACACGTTTAGATAGCACAGTGAAATTTAATTAAATTTTAAATAAACTAAAACTAAACATCAAAATTTGTTTCATTTGAGTTTTTTTCAAAGCATACATAACCCTGTATTGATTTTTTAAATGGGTTATACAACTGCTGATGCAGTAAAACATTCTTTTTTCAACTTGAAAAGCACAAGTGAACAGGGTTGAGGCTTTCCTTTCATTTCATATAAGGTAAAATTTGTCAAAGCTTCAAAATTATTTTTAAGATTAATAATATTTTTTATTTGATTTTTTAAATTTTTTACGACATATTCATCGTTTACAAAAGTGAGGGTTGCCACATTATGATGGCAGTTTATCTATAAGAAAAACTTGATCAAATTTGTTTTGAGATTTTTAATTCTCTCTTTAGATGTTAATTAGTGCTTAGATTCGAATTTTTAATGATAAAAATCATCAATTTATTCTATTTAACCTGTTTTCTTTATGGGATAGAAACATTTTACAAACATGATGGGGGCATACAAAAACACTCTCTCATTTCACTTTCTAATCATTATGAAACCTTCAAAAAAGCATTAATTTGAATAAGGAACAAAAACCCACGTTTCTGTTTCAAGCTTCGTTACGTATTATTTTTAGAGTCAAAATATAACACCAAAAGGTATCCAAACCTTGCAGGAATCTTTAATATTTTTTTAAGTTGGTAAACTCGTAAAATTCTTTCTTGCCTTATGTCTAGAGCGTTTGCCCTCAAAATGCATTGATGAGATATTTTGCGTGCCCGTAAGAATGGGAGGGAGGGGGAGGGGGTTAAACCATGAGAGTCTTAAAATCCCAAGTAAAATGTTCTTCTCAAAACTAAGAAGTACAAATTCTATACCAAATTTTGATGATCGGAGAAAATGATTCAAGAGTTACAATCTTGACTCAGAACCTCGATATATTTCTAACTTGTTGATAGAAATTTAGTCTCGAATATCGAATTCCAATAAGATTAGACTAAGCTTGCCAAATCGCTCATATTGTGCCCATTTTTTTCACTTAATTTGAAAAATCAAACAAAAAATTAAATTTAGTTATTAAAATTGTGTATTTTGCGTCTAAATTTTTTAAGTAAATTTTATCGAAACAAATGTGCACGATTTTTTAAAGCTTCAAATATAATTTGAAATTGACTGATGTACTTCGATAAATAAAGAAATGTTTTTCTTCATGATTATTATTGAATTATTTTGATAAACAAAAATATATCCCGGATTTGCACGCCCCGGATACTTGGGGAAAAATTTTTTGAAAGCCTAGGTTAGAATAATTCTGCATTTGGTGGTGCTGAATTTGCTTAAAAGCATTCTGATCCAAATTTGACTTATTGGCTCATAATTAATAAGAATTATTATCTGGAACTTAGACACAATTTTTTTTTCAAATTCGGAATTCAGATTTCGAACTCAGGATCAGAAGCAGTGCTCAGATTACAAAATTAAAAATTCAGATACAGTTCGAAGCAAAGTTTTTTTTTACAAGATAAAAATATCAAGGTAAGAATTTTTGCAAAGGATTCAAATTACAGACGATGGCAGTTTCTTAAATTTGATTCTGCATTCAAAATTTAAATATCATTGATTAGAGTCAGTTTGGAACACATACCAGAAAAAATCACAGATAAAAAAATAAAATTTTGTTTTTTGAAAAACCTAAATTTTTTTTTATTTAACTAGAAACAGGTTATTTCACATTTTTTATATGGAAGAATCTTTTTAAACATAGTTCTTAACTAAAATTTTTAATTTTAATTGAGTATGTAAGAGTAGAAAATAAATCTTATTTGAACTTCAAACTTAATCTTTTACATTTATTTTTACATATATGAACACTTTCTTTACAAATGCCCCAAATGACCATGCTTGTTTGATGAAAATAGCTTACTACTTCCTTATCCAAGTGAATGAGAAAAAATTCTTCAAGATGAATACTTCATTTCAAATGTTTTTTTTTAAGTTCGTGGGAAAATGGAAAAATAATTTAGTGTCAGAGTTGTTTTAAATAAATGCTCTGTATTAATAGATTTATTGAAAAAAATATTTATGAGAATCTGCAAAAGACTTTCAATATCTGAGAAATTTTTGTTTCATTTTATTGAATTAATTTTTCAAAAAAAATTAAAGTATGAAAATCTGGTCCTTTTCTTAACTTTTAAGAAACCTTTACAAAAATGTTATTTCATTTTATTTTGAACATGGGATATGCGATCCAAAATTGACATCAAAAAGAAGAACTTTGGGAAAATTTTATCTTTTATCACATTTATAAATCTGTTAAACCAAAGATTTCCGTGTTATTTTCTCAAACTTCATTAAGAGGAAGCACCACGTAAGAATTCCTTTTAAATAAAACAGTATTCGAACTGTGTGAATTGTTTTTAACTAAAAATGTTTACAAACGTACTTTATTTAATTTATTTTTAATATTTTATGGAAAATAATTTTGATATTTTATCTCATATTTTCTAATCGATTTTCATAATACTTATAAAAAGAAAAAAAGTAAAGATTAAAGTTATTTTAAGTTGTAAATGTAGTGCTCTTTCTTCAATTTTTCCGGTATCTTCATCCGAAAAAAAATTGGTTTTGGCCGTTAAACAAGCCAATATGGATAAAAGCTTATCTGAAATGGAAAATGAGGTCACGGTATTTAAATTTCAAAGAAGAATCTGTCATATATGTACACGCGATTTGAGAGGCTTGAAATAACTTGCAACAAGACAAATGACTAATCAAGAGTTTATGTCTTCTTTTAACATTCTTTCATGAATTTAATTCTTAAAATCTGAAAAGGAGAAATATGTACTTGAAATGAAAAAACGAACACAATTTTTGGACTTGAAAAAGAATGAGTACTTTAATTTTTTTTTAACTTTTAAAGTTTTTGAAACAGCTTGCAACAGGACAAGTCCCGATTGAAGTTTTATTCATCACCATCAAAGAGTGAGATATGTAAGAACAAATCTAAACTTCCACATATTCCTTAAGTAAAGTCAATTCCCAAGCAACCAGATTTCCCTTAAAAAGGTTTCATAGAAGCTTAATCAGCTCTCCTTTTTGTGTCTGAAGAGAATGCTAATCAGCCCAAAATTTAAGTCACAAAGCAACTTTGAAGTTCGTTTAGGTGTAGAGAACGCTGTTTAGCTTCTAAGAGAATGTCAAGAAACTTCTACGCGCCAAAAAAAATCCGATTGACAGATTGCTCTGACAACCAGATGTCAGATTGCTAGGTTGCCGGTCCATCATGGTCTATCTCATTGATTTTAATTATATTATTTTGATAGAAAAAGCTGCTCACGTCTAGAGAGTTGAACCGCTGCTTTCTAAGTTGCAATGAAACTCACCGGCCTCTCGACCAATCCAGCAATAGTTCATTGCCACTGTAATAGTTAGTATTTATACTAAATGTCATTTGAGATGACTGAATAGGTTGGTCAATAGATTGTGCCTTATTTCGTTTAAAGGACTTTTAGTATGGGAGAGTGGGGAATCATGGGCCACTTTTTTTCGTTGTTCCAAAACTTCTTTATTATAAAAGATAAAACGAAAATAAAAAATGGTATGGTTTTCTACATTTTCAAGGTACCATTAGGTATTTTTTTTATAATTTTTAATAAGTTATTTTCCTCAAATTATGACTGTTTAAAAAAATGCAATATTTTTTGGATTTTGAAAAATGGTGGGGAATCGTGGGCCACCAAATCCAAATAGACTAAATAACATGCAAAGTTTATGAGTTGACCCAAAACTGTGATTTCCTCATTCATTTCGTTATTTCAAAGCAATTTCAGAAGATGAAATAAAAAAAGAGAGCTGTGTATGATCGCAAAGATTCCAAAACCTGGCTCGCGAACGTTTTGCCAAAATTTATTATATAGAATGGACAAAATATTTTTCATAACTCTTCATTTGGCATAAGAAAACTTTACAGATAGGGTAAACGTATTTTAAGTTCTGAATGTGTATAAAAACCTAAAAATATAGGTGATTCAAGATGTGTGGCCCACGATTCCCCACAAGCTATGATTTGCAAATTGGTTGCGTTTGTGTGACTTATTGATGTTTCATCAAAAAATCCTTTTCCATGTGAAAGATCATGACAAAATTAAGATTATAAGCGTATGAGCATATTTTTGTTAAGCACTTTAGGTTCCTTATCGATGAAATTAGCGGCTGTTTTTAAAATTATGTAAGTAAATTTTTCTAACTTTTTTTAGTTTGATAAATACAGGAAGCATATAATGTCAGCAACATATAGAAAAATATGCTCACGCAAAGCGACGACGGTGACAGTTGGTTTGAGATTTTTATCTCATAACACATCTGAGATATTAAAAGTGGCCCACGTTTCCCCATGGCCCACGATACCCCACTCTCCCCTACACAATTCCATTTGTAATAATCAGTACAGATATAAACAAAACAAATACCATGACAAGAAATTGACAGAAATTTTTGGCATGTCGCTTAGAATTCTCGTATAGGTTCTTTAAAACACCTAGAAGTATCTTAATGGTGCGTTAGAAAGTGTTACGCGAACGTTATCGACCTTCTTGAAAGAAGTTCCATTAAAAGCGCTTAGAAGTTCCGTTATCGATAATTTAACCTTTGAAAGGGCGATGGATGTTCCTGAGTAACTTTTACGCGACAAGAGTCACCTGAAGTTCCCGTAAAATATTTTTTCAGCCAAATGTGAACTTCGAAGTTCAATCTTTAAGTAAAAACGCGACTTTAGGTTGCTTGGGTTCTAAAGCGGAAAACTATATTTTTTTCATATAGAAATAAAAATCAGTAATCAATTCGACTATTGGTTAAACATAAATTTCCTACGAACAATAAAAAATTGTTACAGAATATCAACCGAAGACCCGTCATCGCAGAAAAGCGCCCTGTCATTTTTCACTTTCATTGGTCTGTGTTCCGACATCCAGAAAACATTAGCCTCTGACAGATGCGGGTGGTGAAACAAAATCAATCAACTCAAACAAAATGGCTGGTGGAAAGTTGCTTTTGGTTTTGTGCTTTTTTTCCTCTGCCTTCATTGAAGACGGAAACCGTTCTAGAGCAAGAACTTGTAAGCAAGCTGGAAAACGAACTAGCCAGTACTGAAGGAGAAATAACACTTTGTCTTGTCTATTTTGAGACGGGGTCTTTTTTTTGTGATGTTTGCTTTTATCTGCCATTTACAGACTCTGTCGATGCTCGGGAAAAGTGAATAGTTGCAGCTTGACTTGTGACCTTTTCAAGGTTCGTGATGAATGAGAGTAACGAAGAAAAGACAATATTAAATCAATTAATTATGCAGTTCCTTGCCGAAGGATGCATCTTCTTCGCTAGACAAACACTTTCCTCTTCCGAGAGATTCTGGTTTTTCATGAACCTTTTGAAAGGGAAATCTCTTCTAAATTAAAGCATCAAATTTAAGCTTTTCCCCAATATTGAAATCTCAGACAAGCCAACTGACCGTCCCAATTGTTATCTTAATAGTCCAGACTAATTTAAATTCGGCTAATTTGCTCTGGAGGGGAAAAGCACGCTGCGCCTTTTCGGAGTCCATTCTCAGACCGAAACACAACAAGAAGCAAACCTCCTCCATTTTCCCAAAAGGGAAAAATCAATTAGCCTAAGCTTTGGGCTGGTGAGTGGATCCGGAATTCCTGGGACTCGAGCGAGGGGGAAAAACAATGGAAGCAAATTTTCCCTCGGAAAATACAAAAGCAACGACGAAGTCGTGACGTGACTTGGCATTTATTGAAATTGGGCAACATTCAATGGCCGAACCCGGCCATTGCTGAAAGCGACGGCGATCGTCTTAATTTTTATTCATAGTGTACCCTTAACGAGGGATTTCGATATAAACGGTGCTTGAATGGAGCTGTAAAAGTATGTTTACAAGTGTCTTTGGAAGCATTTACAGGATTAAATTTTCTTAAAAATTTAATTTATCGTTCAAAACGCCTTGATTGCATTTCCCAATTATCAACGAGACACACAAATTCAATAAAACCCTTCTAATCTCCTGGTCCCGGCAGCCCTTAATGGGGATTTGATTGTGCCCAAATCGGAAGCAAAGCAACGGCAAATAACAGCTTTATCCATGGGCCTGCTTCTAAACTCACACCACACGCATACACTGATACTACGGAAGGGTAACGTACGTCATACATGCTTTCGAGCTTGATTCCCGGAGAACTTCCGGTCCAGACGGTCGTCCTTTTTAGGGCGGGCGGCCACGATAAATTGCTCTTCGGCATCAATAACGATGGCTTTCGACTTCTTTGACAGCGATTGAGCAAATACGAGCATGGGGCGTGGGCATAAAATGAATATTTTAATGAACGAAGTTTTAGAAACTATCAAAACTGTCCAATTTGTCAAAACTGTCAAAATTGTCAAAATTGTCAAAATTGTCAAAATTGTCAAAATTGACAAAATTGTCAAAATTGTCAAAATTGTCAAAATTGTCAAAATTGTCAAAATTGTCAAAATTTTCGAAATTGTCAAAATTGTCAAAATTGTCAAAATTGTCAAAATTTTCAAAATTGTCAAAATTGTCAAAATTGTCAAAATTGTCAAAATTGTCAAAATTGTCAAAATTGTCAAAATTGTCAAAATTGTCAAAATTGTCAAAATTGTCAAAATTGTCAAAATTGTCAAAATTGTCAAAATTGTCAAAATTGTCAAAATTGTCAAAATTGTCAAAATTGTCAAAATTGTCAAAATTGTCAAAATTGTCAAAATTGTCAAAATTGTCAAAATTGTCAAAATTGTCAAAATTGTCAAAATTGTCAAAATTGTCAAAATTGTCAAATTGTCAAAATTGTCAAAATTGTCAAAATTGTCAAAATTGTCGAAATTTGTCAAAATTGTCAAAATTGTCAAAATTGACAAAATCTATAAAATTGAAAAAATGTCAAAATTGTCAAAGTTGTCAAAATTGTCAAAATTGTCAAAATTGTCAAAATTGTCAAAATTGTCAAAATTGTCAAAATTGTCAAAATTGTCAAAATTGTCAAAATTGTCAAAATTGTCAAAATTGTAAAAATTTAAAAATTGTCAAAATTGTCAAAATTGTCAAAATTGTTGAAATTGTCAAAATTGTCATTATTGTCAAAATTGTCAAAATGGAATTAAATGTCAAATTAAGCAACTTATAACGAGCAAGACTCGTAACAAATATTGTTTTTCTCATTAACAAGATCCAAAACGTGGTTAAAAATAAATTTTACTTATAGCATGAAATTCTATTATTTTACAAATATTTATGACACAGTTTGATTCTCAACAACGAGTCCTCCTTAGCGGAAAAGAATCACGAGCTGGACTCGTGGTAAAGAGTTCTTGCTAGAGTCTAAAGTAGTAAACAATTTTGCTTCACACGGGCTCGAGATACGGTGAGACATTTTTCCAGCCTCAAAGTTTTTCCCAAGGCCAGCCAGAAGGACCATGATTCGGTCCTAGCGGACTGACTTGTAAGCGTATAAAAATAATACTCCCATAACGAGCAACGATAATCGGTTGCCATAAATATTGAACGATGGAGATTCCTCCGGTTCTTTCACAGAGTCCAGTCCAGACCAGTTCAGACTAGGGGGGAGGGGCGAGAAGGTCCGGAAAATGAACTTCCCCCACTTTTATGCTTACTTATGTGTCCTTCACCGGTGGAATCTTGTTCACGAGGCTGTTTTGCTACTCGCTTGCCTAAATCTTTGAAAATCGTAAAGCTTGGCGTCATCATCATCATCGTCGCCATCATCTTCATCTTTATCCTTGTCTCGTGATGGTGGCCGCATTCCATGGAGAGGATGTCGTTGTCACACTTCTCTGAAAGGGACACTTTCCGGATGTGTATTGTTATTCGTATCCTGGGTCTGGGTCCATGCTTTTTCGTCCTTCCCCCCTTTCGATTTGAATCAGTTACCATCTGGGGATTTTTATAGAGAAGACTCTTCATCTCACTGGCCAGAAGAACGATGCAAAGAGCTATTCGCTTGAAAAGTCTTCATCGACCTAGGCTTTTTGAAGCAGAACTATTAAATTTTTTCCCTCGTTCTGCAGCAGAAAATTGCATTCCACCGGATTCCACTTGAGGTATCGTTTTTCCGATGCGCTTTTATCTTTGGGGGGACAACGTGGAGGAGCGAAAATTGAAAATCACCTTTACGAGACCCTTTACAAGACCCTTTTTAAGACCCTTTACAAGACCCTTTACAAGACCCTTTTTAAGACCCTTTACAAGACCCTTTAGAAGACCCTTTACAAGACCCTTTAGAAGACCCTTTACAAGACCCTTTACAAGACCCTTTACAAGACCCTTTACAAGACCCTTTACAAGACCCTTTACAAGACCCTTTACAAGACCCTTTACAAGACCCTTTACAAGACCCTTTACAAGACCCTTTACAAGACCCTTTACAAGACCCTTTACAAGACCCTTTACAAGACCCTTTACAAGACCCTTTACAAGACCCTTTACAAGACCCTTTACAAGACCCTTTACAAGACCCTTTACAAGACCCTTTACAAGACCCTTTACAAGACCCTTTACAAGACCCTTTACAAGACCCTTTACAAGACCCTTTACAAGACCCTTTACAAGACCCTTTACAAGACCCTTTACAAGACCCTTTACAAGACCCTTTACAAGACCCTTTACAAGACCCTTTACAAGACCCTTTACAAGACCCTTTACAAGACCCTTTACAAGACCCTTTACAAGACCCTTTACAAGACCCTTTACAAGACCCTTTACAAGACCCTTTACAAGACCCTTTACAAGACCCTTTACAAGACCCTTTACAAGACCCTTTACAAGACCCTTTACAAGACCCTTTACAAGACCCTTTACAAGACCCTTTACAAGACCCTTTACAAGACCCTTTACAAGACCCTTTACAAGACCCTTTACAAGACCCTTTACAAGACCCTTTACAAGACCCTTTACAAGACCCTTTACAAGACCCTTTACAAGACCCTTTACAAGACCCTTTACAAGACCCTTTACAAGACCCTTTACAAGACCCTTTACAAGACCCTTTACAAGACCCTTTACAAGACCCTTTACAAGACCCTTTACAAGACCCTTTACAAGACCCTTTACAAGACCCTTTACAAGACCCTTTACAAGACCCTTTACAAGACCCTTTACAAGACCCTTTACAAGACCCTTTACAAGACCCTTTACAAGACCCTTTACAAGACCCTTTACAAGACCCTTTACAAGACCCTTTACAAGACCCTTCACAAGACCCTTTACAAGACCCTTTACAAGACCCTTTACAAGACCCTTTACAAGACCCTTTACAAGACCCTTTACAAGACCCTTTACAAGACCCTTTACAAGACCCTTTACAAGACCCTTTACAAGACCCTTTACAAGACCCTTTACAAGACCCTTTACAAGACCCTTTACAAGACCCTTTACAAGACCCTTTACAAGACCCTTTACAAGACCCTTTACAAGACCCTTTACAAGACCCTTTACAAGACCCTTTACAAGACCCTTTACAAGACCCTTTACAAGACCCTTTACAAGACCCTTTACAAGACCCTTTACAAGACCCTTTACAAGACCCTTTACAAGACCCTTTACAAGACCCTTTACAAGACCCTTTACAAGACCCTTTACAAGACCCTTTACAAGACCCTTTACAAGACCCTTTACAAGACCCTTTACAAGACCCTTTACAAGACCCTTTACAAGACCCTTTACAAGGCCCTTTACAAGACCCTTTACAAGACCCTTTACAAGACCCTTTACAAGACCCTTTACAAGACCCTTTACAAGACCCTTTACAAGACCCTTTACAAGACCCTTTACAAGACCCTTTACAAGACCCTTTACAAGACCCTTTACAAAACCCTTTACAAGACCCTTCAAAATATGATTTACAAATTTTCAAAATAATGCATCTTCGAAAAAAAAAATCAGTTGGTTCATGACATATTGACAGAATCGGATAGGTATCAAAGTATTAATGTGCTTCACTTAATTTTGAGTCTTTAAAAAGGATTTTTGGACAGAAAATTTGGCACAAACAAAAACCTCTAAGTGTTTACTTAATGTTTTCTTCTGTCTTAGGGACCGAAAAAAAACCCAGTTGTCTTAATCCTGTCATTTTTCGCACTTTAAAAACCACCATCAACCAACAACTCTCGAGAGGATCCCGGAAAAAATAGGGTTAACGCAAAAACTAACACACCCCGTAGTCAGTACCCGGAAAATCCAACACCGACCGGGGAAAAGTGTGGAAAAGCCTTTACAAACAAGATTCTTCGAACCAAACACACGCACAAACTTCCTAGAGAAAAGCCATCGCAACCCAACACAGTAGATATCTGCGCAGCGATCCGAGACAGAGAAAAAACCAAACAAATGGAAACTCGTGGGAGAAAACCGTCTTGGAAAAAGGCGTTGAAAAATTGAAGCAAAAACTCTGTTTGAAAATCACAACGCGACAAAAAGAATCCTTTATTTTTTCCTGGTTCGTTTGGTTCCTTCAAACGGAATCTGAAACGGATGAAAAATAAGCTAAAGTTGACTTATTGGAGATCCATTTTCCAGCTAGACGGAGTTGCTTGATAAAAATAGTTTGAATAAGCTGGAGTTGTGTGTTTTATTCGAGGCACTGAGAGTCAAAGCGGAATATTGTCATACTTCTACGTTTTTCTAATTTTCGAAAAATATGTGGAGAAGACTATATACAACAACTTAAAAGCGTGGTTTTTTTTTCGAAATATTGTATTATGCAATTATACCTCTCTGGCTCCAAGGAACTAATTTAAAAATGTTCCGGCACATTTGACAATTATTCGGTTGAAAAAGATGGATTAGCACAGGAAGCGCAAATTTTTAAGGCGGTTTTCTGGTGAAAAAAAATGAATTGGATAAGAAAATGCAGATTTTTAAGGCTGCTGCTGCTTATTGATTGCTTTGATTTGATCTAGCGATGGAAAAACACAGCATTTTCTTAACAAGTGCAGATTTTTAAAGCTGCTTCTGCTGATTGTGTCTGTTAATTTGGGCTTCCGGCAAAAAAGACGGAATGGCTTAAGAAGCGCAGATTTTTGGCCTTCTGGTAAAAAAAAGGCTTAGTAAGTGTAAGTGTAATTGGTTTTGGAAGTACAGATTTTAAAGCTGCTGCTGCTGTATGTTTTGGTTTGGCTTCCTAGTCTTCTGAAGGGTCTTCTGAAGGGTCTTCTGAAGGGTCTTCTGAAGGGTCTTCTGAAGGGTCTTCTGAAGGGTCTTCTGAAGGGTCTTCTGAAGGGTCTTCTGAAGGGTCTTCTGAAGGGTCTTCTGAAGGGTCTTCTGAAGGGTCTTCTGAAGGGTCTTCTGAAGGGTCTTCTGAAGGGTCTTCTGAAGGGTCTTCTGAAGGGTCTTCTGAAGGGTCTTCTGAAGGGTCTTCTGAAGGGTCTTCTGAAGGGTCTTCTGAAGGGTCTTCTGAAGGGTCTTCTGAAGGGTCTTCTGAAGGGTCTTCTGAAGGGTCTTCTGAAGGGTCTTCTGAAGGGTCTTCTGAAGGGTCTTCTGAAGGGTCTTCTGAAGGGTCTTCTGAAGGGTCTTCTGAAGGGTCTTCTGAAGGGTCTTCTGAAGGGTCTTCTGAAGGGTCTTCTGAAGGGTCTTCTGAAGGGTCTTCTGAAGGGTCTTCTGAAGGGTCTTCTGAAGGGTCTTCTGAAGGGTCTTCTGAAGGGTCTTCTGAAGGGTCTTCTGAAGGGTCTTCTGAAGGGTCTTCTGAAGGGTCTTCTGAAGGGTCTTCTGAAGGGTCTTCTGAAGGGTCTTCTGAAGGGTCTTCTGAAGGGTCTTCTGAAGGGTCTTCTGAAGGGTCTTCTGAAGGGTCTTCTGAAGGGTCTTCTGAAGGGTCTTCTGAAGGGTCTTCTGAAGGGTCTTCTGAAGGGTCTTCTGAAGGGTCTTCTGAAGGGTCTTCTGAAGGGTCTTCTGAAGGGTCTTCTGAAGGGTCTTCTGAAGGGTCTTCTGAAGGGTCTTCTGAAGGGTCTTCTGAAGGGTCTTCTGAAGGGTCTTCTGAAGGGTCTTCTGAAGGGTCTTCTGAAGGGTCTTCTGAAGGGTCTTCTGAAGGGTCTTCTGAAGGGTCTTCTGAAGGGTCTTCTGAAGGGTCTTCTGAAGGGTCTTCTGAAGGGTCTTCTGAAGGGTCTTCTGAAGGGTCTTCTGAAGGGTCTTCTGAAGGGTCTTCTGAAGGGTCTTCTGAAGGGTCTTCTGAAGGGTCTTCTGAAGGGTCTTTTGAAGGGTCTTCTGAAGGGTCTTTTGAAGGGTCTTCTGAAGGGTCTTTTGAAGGGTCTTCTGAAGGGTCTTCTGAAGGGTCTTCTGAAGGGTCTTCTGAAGGGTCTTCTGAAGGGTCTTCTGAAGGGTCTTCTGAAGGGTCTTCTGAAGGGTCTTCTGAAGGGTCTTCTGAAGGGTCTTCTGAAGGGTCTTCTGAAGGGTCTTCTGAAGGGTCTTCTGAAGGGTCTTCTGAAGGGTCTTCTGAAGGGTCTTCTGAAGGGTCTTCTGAAGGGTCTTCTGAAGGGTCTTCTGAAGGGTCTTCTGAAGGGTCTTCTGAAGGGTCTTCTGAAGGGTCTTCTGAAGGGTCTTCTGAAGGGTCTTCTGAAGGGTCTTCTGAAGGGTCTTCTGAAGGGTCTTCTGAAGGGTCTTCTGAAGGGTCTTCTGAAGGGTCTTCTGAAGGGTCTTCTGAAGGGTCTTCTGAAGGGTCTTCTGAAGGGTCTTCTGAAGGGTCTTCTGAAGGGTCTTCTGAAGGGTCTTCTGAAGGGTCTTCTGAAGGGTCTTCTGAAGGGTCTTCTGAAGGGTCTTCTGAAGGGTCTTCTGAAGGGTCTTCTGAAGGGTCTTCTGAAGGGTCTTCTGAAGGGTCTTCTGAAGGGTCTTCTGAAGGGTCTTCTGAAGACAACAATCAGGTTTTAGGCACTTATACCGTTTTGGCTCCAAGGGCCTCGTTTGAAAATGTTCTTACTCATTTGATAATGGTGCTGTTGAAAAACATGTAGATTCAAATTGATATAACAAAGCCTGTTAAAAATTTTACCGGGTATGGCGAAAAAGACACAGTGGTTTGAAAGTTCAAAATGAAACATGTAACTAACAAATTCTTTTAAATTGAGTTCTTTGACTCATTAGCTCTAAGATAGTCTGATAAAAAAAAACCAGAGCAGCAATCAGAACTCATAGAACTAAGGAAAAATAAAAAAAAATCAAATTGTTTAGTGTTTTTCGATATCAAATTCTATATCAAGCAAATTTCTATCAAAAAAAATTCTGTCAAGAAATTTTCAATAAAAAAATATTATCTTTTGTATAACTGGCATACTATCAGGCCCATTACTTAAAAATTTATATTAAATTAATCTCTCCTACTGTATTCTTCAATCCTTCTTAGTTTTCGTTCCGGAAAATTTTGACAAATATTTAAGAGCAAGGTAAAGATTGAAACCAACCTGTTACACCACCAATCGAGCTTGTGTTTTGCAAACAAATTTTCCCTCTGCACTCAATCTCAATTCAGCTGAAACCTGGGTTGGATGGAACGAAAAACAAAAAAACCGGAACCCGATTTCAATTCCCCATCAACTATTGATCGATTCCAAATTGAATCCTCCACACCGGCGGGCACAGTTACCCCGAAGCAATGAATCTTCATCGTCGGATGGAGGGATGCAAAAATTCTGGAAAAAGGGGGCATCAATAAACGGACAAAAATGGAAGCAAGGAGAAAATGTCAACTTTGGCACGATTCCGACCCATCCGAGAAATTCTAACACCGAAAATGGAAGGATGAGTATCGTTTGAGGAGCTACGAAATCGGGTCTCCCGTAATCGAGTCCTCCTCCTTCGAGTGATTCCAACATCCAAAAAATTCCAACACTTGATCGGTTACATTTTTGCGGCAAGGCGAGGGCGTTGGAGCAACTCAATTTTTTTTCCTGTGGTCGGATTATTGTGAGCCAGCTTCAGAGTCATCCCAGAAGAAGAAGAAGAAGTGGGACTCAGTTCCCAGCTTAATGTGTTTTGACATGGAAAATGTGACTTTGTATGTTTGTAGCCCTAAGGGAGATGGATCGAAAAAGGGTTGAAAAAAGAGGAAAGGAAGAAGGGTATTGATGGATCGTTGTCACAGCTCAGTCTCGTTCATGGCAAGGAAAATAGGCAGGAAATGAATATTGCCAAGCTCCTCTGAAGGAAGGACGATGATGATGGCGAACACCGATTGATTGGAAGTTGATTTTGTTCGAAGGCAATATTCCGAAAGCGCCAGGCCCGGAGCTAAAGGGTTGAGCTACGGATCAATGAAAAAAGGAAAGGCGAATTTGGGAACATGTACAGAGGGGAGGTTGGTGTGATAAATTTTCCCTCCTTCATGTTTACAGAAAAGATAAAGTTCCGATACAAAGCCAATCTGCATACATTGATTGACTGATATCGATAATGGCAGTACAAAATGGTTATCCGGCTTGCCTTCCGGCATTTTTCTTTTCAACTCTTTTTTTCGTTAGAAAAAAAAAACAATTGATTCGAAATCAATGTAAATGTTTTCAAATTTCCATCAAAAAATATCTACGAAAATATTCCAACTGAAACCAAGCTTTAATTTATTCTTTCAATCCATCAACTTGGACCCGAAAATTTCAAAACTCAAAAAAAAAAAACGCCCGAAGGTATGCTGTCACCACATCCTCTAAAATAAAGCAGAAACCTTCCACCGGTTGGTTCATGTTCAAACAAACGGGAGAAGTTTGTCAATATTTGTCCGGGAGGAATTACAATTTTGTCTTCATTCCCAGTCGCAGGGACACCATCATGGGGTTTGGTTTTCGGAGAAAATTTAACACTGAGCGATTGTGTGCCAGTTTTCCTTGTCATTTTGGAACCCACTCAGAACTTGGGGAGCAACTTTTGAGTGAGTTCCCTCCCCGGGGGGGGGGGGGGGGGGGGGGGCTGAAAATGGAAACATAATATTCCAAACAGTCGTGGTTTGAGGGAAAATAGTTTTGCCGAAAATTAACACCTACTACTTTAAACCGAGACCGGTTCCAGTTTTCGGGACAGGGAAATGAGACATTTGTGCCCAACCAAGCCGAGATGGTAGCGAACTTTGTGATCCCCTAAACACAAAGTTGACGACGACACTATAATGGCAATTTGTTGACAGAGTTTCAATTTTTCTCATTTCACCCATCATCTTTCCCGGGACATGGGTTTGCTCGAGTTATGATGCCTCAAATTACAGACGAATATTTGTGGATGTTTGGTTGGCAAACCAATCACGAGTTCTTGTCGAGGAGGTTTCCAGTTAAATTCAAGCAACAGCGCCTTGAGTTATACTATAAATTTCGATGTTGTTTATGTGTGCACTAGAACATTAATTTTGAAATGCAAAGAAATCGACAAAGGTATACATGAGAATTAGACTGCCCCAAATTTGTATGGGAAATGTAAAACCTGTGAAATGTTATGCGCTGCAGGTTTAAATTGATCCTAGGCCTAGTACAAGATCTCATGCCAAATTTGGGCCAGATCGGATCACGTTTAGGGGTCGCTCAACGAGCCTAAAGTTTGTATGGGATTTTGAGACATTTTGTTCGGGAGAAACATGAAAAACCAGTTTTTCATCAATAACTTTGGTTCCCGTCGGCAGATTTCTTTCAAAAACGGGTTTTCTTAAAGCCTAAATTATGAAAAATATTTCATCCGAAGACTGCATTTCAATTAGAGTTAAGATAAGAAAGTTATAAGGCTTCAAAAATGGGTTAACTTTTTTAAGGATGGTATTCATCACTGTTAATGAGTCGAGGCGGTCGAACATATTGACGCCGCATTAACAGTGCTGAATACCACCGTTAAAAAAGTTAGCCCATTTTTGAAGCCTTATAACTTTCTTATCTTAACTTTTATCGAGATGCAGTCTTTGCATGAAATATTTGTCATAATTTAGGCTTTAAGAAAACCCGTTTTTGAAAGAAATCGGCCGACGGGAACCAAAGTTATTGATGAAAAACTGGTTTTTCATGTTTCTCCCGAACAAAATGTCTCAAAATCCCATACAAACTTTAGGCTCGTTGAGCGACCCCTAAACGTGATCCGTTCTGGCCCAAATTTGGCATGAGATCTTGTACTAGGCTAAGGATCAATTTTAGCCTGCAGCGTATAACTTTTTCAAAAGTCGGGTCATTTGGGGCACTCTAATGAGAATCCTAAAAATTTATTGAAGGTAACAATATGGGAAAATTAACTGACAGAATTCATCAATAGGGGAGCATGGGGATACATGATCCTTTTTCTTATTTTAATCATATCTTTTTGGGAAAATTCCGTTAAACAAAAAATAACTGAAAAAAAATTAATTATTGAAAAGATATTCGTGCTTTCACAATAACCAATGATTACGATCCATTGAGAAAAAAAAGCATTTTTGGACTCTTGGGATGAATTATACCCATAAGCCCATAACACAAATTTTGGAAAACTTCGTCTTGATAAAAAGAAGAGTTTGCTTTAACTTGATAATTTGGCATTACGAAGTTCACATAATATTTCAACGATTGAGGTATTGAAATGAAAATTTTTATTTTACTATTTTTTTATGTGTATAACATTTTTAAGTGATAAAAAGGATCTTTAAACCCCTTTTTTCTAATTTTGCAAACAAATTTCAATAACTCGATAAATCAGAATTCTTGTTTTGTTCTATTAGACAAGTTTTCTAGAACATTTGTTATTGTAAGACATCCCGGTTTCGAAATACAGCGAAGGAATCTAGTATCCCAGGGATCAAGTTTACTCAAAACTATTTTAAAAATTTACAAACATTGCGGATGTCCAATTTAAATTGACTTCAGCAGACAATTTATACGATCTTTGCACTATGCAGTTGGAATTGCGATTCACAACACCATTGTAAACTATTAAATTTGTCATTTCTCTGACGATTTCATGTTTGATTTCATCATAGGATGGAGACGATAGAAAAAGGAGATGTCCATGTTAACTTTTTAATGTATTAACAATAATTGTGTTACTTAACATCGGATCGAGACGAGAATTCATTCGCGGGAATTTTTCATGGACGGAAGGTCTAAACCTGATTTCGAATTTGGTATCAGTCGACTTAGAATTTGTTCATGTCAACTGTTGATTCATTATTATGAAATTTGTACGCGGGTCTTCTTTTCTAGACATGCAAAAGGGTCATTCATAAATACTCTTTAATATGTTATGCATTATTGTTGCAAAAAGGCCTCCAAATACAATAGAGGAGAGTGGGGATACCTGATCCCCTTTTCTTTTTTTCACCATATCTTTTTGGAAAAATTCAGCAACTCGCACTCTTTTACATTTTCTGACAACGTGTAACTTCAAGTTTCTATGCTCCTAATATTAAAACGATACTTGAACCCGTAGATGAACTAGAAGCATTTTCGTGGGAGTAAAAAAATTGCGATATTTTTGATGTTAAGGGAGACTTGATCCTTTATTCTGGAAGCCCTTATCCATGGAAAAAATCAAACAAAACCCCAAGATAGAATGTTAATTGACTATTTTGGTCATGTTTGTCTATAATCTATAATTGTCAGAAAAAAATTCTATAGCTTATTCTCGACTCTTAAGACATTGCATATTTACTTACGGGCGCAATTTTTTATAAACAAGAGAAAACCAATTATTTTAGCCATTTTCTTCAGATAAATTATGGATGAATATTAGCTATTGGATAAATATTAGTAATCTCGTAATCAGCAACGACCACGATCCATTGAGAAGAAGAATAAACCGGGATCTTTTGTACCCAAATATTAGGGATCAATTGTACCCATAATCAACATTTTAGAAAACATTTTCTGAAAAAAAGTTGGGAGTATTCCATCGCTTTGAAAATATTGTATTTTGAAGTTAATTTAACACTCGAAAGATTGATGTATTGAAATTAATATTTTTGTTATAGTATTTCCATGTTATGAACATTTTAAAATGATGAAAAAAGATCTTCACGTCACATTTTGTGAAATTTTTCAAACAAAGTTCAATAACCCAAAAGCTTATTTTGTTAAAATTTTTTGAGCTTCAACCATTGCTGTTTTGTTCCATTTGGCACATTTTTCTAGGACATTTGATCTTTGTACGACATTCCAGATTGGAGAGTTAGCTAAGGAATCAAGTATCCCCAGGGATCAAGTATCCTCATTCTCCCCTAACCATTCAAACACAAACTCCTCATCACATGTCAAAAGTTAATGCAAAACGGATTTTATTCAAAATCAGTACTTTATAAATTGGGAAACGATATTTTTCTATAAAGGTTCGCAGGAAGCATTTTTTTCCCAAAATCTATTATTTCCAATTTGAAATAACCTATATCAGATTACTTTTCAGGTGAAAACATAAATTTGTGTGCTCTCTGTTTGCGCAGTTACAACTATTTTTTCAAAATCTCTACTCTTTTTGCAGTCTTTAGCAAACTCGTTGCAATAGAATGTTTCAGAATTATCAATAAAAAAAAACAGTAGAAATAGATTTCGCAATTCAAAACCAATATTGGATCACCGTTATGACATAGAAAAAAAACTGAAATGCAAATTTAGTCTTAGACCTAAGGTAGGAATCCCAGACATTATTAGAGAAGATAAGCAATATGGACCCTGCTGTCCAAAGACTTTTGAAAAGTAGATTTTTTTTAAAAATAACTTAATTAAGGAAATTTTATGGAACATTGATATGAAAGAAACATTCATCAGTGAATTCAATTTATAAAGGCAAAGAATTACATCAAAATTAGCATGGAATGAACATATTTTCAGTAACTTTCAAACTTTGCCATTTTAACCAGCTTTTTAGTTCTCGCAACTAATAATTTTAATCATATTTATAGTTAAAATTCATTTAACTTACGAAGGCAGCCCAATTTGAAAACTTTTCTCTTTTTTAAAGTTAAAACTTTCTGATTTGCTTCCAAAGTTTCCAATGTTGATACGCATGGTTTTGAAACATTTTTGTGATAAAAAAAAATTTAAATAAGATTCCAAATTCTAAATGAAGATTTAGTTTTTCTTTTTAAAATAAGAATTTATTTTGGGAAAACTATGGTATGAATTTCAAATCGTAATAGAAAAGCCTTAATATTTATGATTATCGTGTAAGAATCAGATTCAAATAAAAATCTTTTTTTAAATAAGGCTCATGTTCATTAGATTTTTTTTTAAATATTTGTTAATTGCAGTTCAGTATTCAACAGGGCCGGATTAAGCCTTCGGGGGGCCCGGTGTAATTTTTTCCGGGGGGCCCCTATCATTTTTTTTCATATGCCATCCCAGAGAAAACATATATTTTTAAAAATATGGAGACATTGGAAACGTATATTCAGTACGTTTCCAGAATATCCGGTTTTATACGTGCATGATTCTATATTGAATTTTGAAAATCTCTGAAGAAAGCCTCGTGTTTGCCAGAAATAACAGTTAAAAATCAGAAAAATAAATGGAAATAAAGACAAATTACAAACAGATACAGATAAATGAGTTCAAGAGTAAAATTTGAAACCGAATTTTCGTCAGAACCACAATTTTGTTTTTTTTTTTTTTTTTTTTTTTTTTTATTTCTTAACGTTTATTAGGCCTTTAACTTATAAAAAGTAATTATGTGCCGAGGGTCATTTTTTATTAAACGATTTGGAAAGTGGTAAGAAAGGAAATAGGAAGTGGAAGGATATGAGGGGAAGGGGTTATTTGGGTATCTCTGGTGGTCGCACCTGCTGCATGCTCCGTGTCACGATTGATCGAGAAGATGTATTTTTTTTAACCATATCTTCAGCGACAACTTCTCCTGTCGAAGTTGTTGGAAGAGAGGTTGGAAGGGGGGTCCGTTTCCGAGGCGGGGAATCTGCATCCAAACTGATGCCATCAGTTTGAAAAGATTGTGGTGTTGCTGGAGTGTGCGTTCTTTTCTGGTTCAAGCTCGTCTGTTGGTTTGGTGCTTCTTTTTGTTGGAGTTGTTGCTGTTGTGTTGTGTTCTGGGTAGTCTGTTGGTTCTGGCTCGTTTTTACTACATGTGCGTAGCTGGTTGAGTTGCTGCTCGTGTGTACTATTCTTCGGGCTTCGTTGATTGGAACGTTTTTATCTGTGCTGAGTTTGAGTGCTGCAGATTCTGCTGTCCAAATGGGGCACTTTCTGTCCAAGGGGGAATGACCTGGTGATTTGCAATTTCCACAAAAGGGTTCGACACGGCAGTTAGCACTTTCGTGAGTTTCAGAACAATTTTTGCAAGCCAACTGATTCTTGCAACGGCTTTTAGGGTGGCCGTACTGCAAGCATTGTCGGCATAACAGAGGCTGCGAATAGTAAATGCGCGTGCGAACTCGAAGGAGACCGAAATTTATAAATTCCGGAATGATGGTGCTGTTGATTGTAAGAATTAGCGTTGATGTACCTATGATTCCTGCTGGGGTTTTTTTGGTTATGCGGCGAACATCGATTATTTTTTGAGGCGCTAGTTCTTCCAACAAAAGTTTGTCATCCATTCCATCAACTTCTCGACAGGTGACCACTAATTTCCGCTGGTTTAAACTAGGATGACGACCTATGACAATCGGTGTACCATCCAGTAGAGTTGATAATGTTGTCAGCTTTCTTCCTTGGTCCTTGTTCCTTATCTTGAGCACGTACCATTTTCGAGATTTATCGTAAAAGGCGCCCTCAATTTTACCCGCAAAGTTCTCGATGGAACGTCCAATCAAGAACGGGTTTTTTGGAAGTTCTTTAGCTTTACCTTGAAGCGTTAGGTAATATAACCGACCGTGCAAATTTTGGGGATCCATCCATTCCGGAATGGTCCGGTTTGGATGGTCACCCGGTGATGGGCTCATCACCGCGCGCTGCACAACACTTTATCGAAAAAAAAAAATTCGCTGCCTTTTGATCGATGATCGAGAGTGGAACACGTCCGACATCGACGAAGGCTAAGAGGGAACGCACAATTTTGTGTGTATGAAGAATAAGATTCTCATCAGATCAAATATTACATAAACAACAGAAACTTTTGTCGAATAGATTTCTATAAGTGGCCAAATGTTCAAGACACAGAATCATAAATCTGGAAGTAAATAAGATTAGAATCATATTCATAGTTATCACTTAACAAAATTTGGAATTCAATTATGAGTAAATTTTTATGATCAATAATAATTTGAGATTGATCAACTATAAAATAACATGGTTACAGAATAATTTTAGAATAAAAGTGCAAATTTCAACAGCGATCGAAAAAATTACAGTAATTTTGCATTTTTCATCTTTTGCATTCTTACAAAGTGGATGGGAAAAATATTTCAAATTGAAAAAATAATGATTGGTTTAAAATTGTTTAAAAAATTCCATGATTGGTTTAAAATTCTTTTAAAAATAATAAAATATTCTAGAATAACTCCTAGTGAGTGACTCAAAGAATATTTTTTTTCATAGTTTTCATCGGACAAAAAAAGCAAACTATGATCTGGCTTAAATAAAAAACAAACTGGTCTAAATTTCCTTCAGTTATCTTTAAATTGTTTGTTTTTTGTAGTTTTAAAAACTATTCGAACGTTTTTGACAAGTTTCGATAAAAAATGAAAATATGAGGTGTTTGGTGCTGGTCACTTTGTAGTATTTTTTTTTTTTCGAATGATCGCTGGATTTGATTTGTTCGAATTTTGAGTAAAACAATTCAAAACCAAATGCCCAGATTTGTCTAGGTTTTGAAAATATTTGTACTGATTTGCCCAACCAACAAAAATGTGGGAAAAAATCTGCAATTCTGGTTCTAGGGGGTCCCCTTAACTTATATTATAATGAAACTGTTAGAAATATGATTTCACTGGAACCTCCTTACTTATTATATTTTACGTTTTAATTCTAGTTTTCTCGTTTCAATTCTTGTTTGGATAGATTTCTAAAGCTTTAAGCAGTATGTTTAAAGAAATGTTATACTTTTTTCCTCAGGGAGAGGGGGAAGCCTTGAGCAATTGCCCCTTTAACCCCCCCCCCCCCCCTTATCCGGCCTTGATATTTAAGAACTGGGGTATAATGATTCAGTAAATGATTTCAAATAGAAGCTCTGAATTCAAAAATTCGATTTCTTTAAAAACATTTAGAAAATTGATATGAAATGTTTAGATAAATATAAATAATTTGAATCTCGATCAGGAATTATTATTGAGATTGAACCGTTTCATGATGAAGGCCATTTTTTTCTGTCATATTTTTACTCAAAAAATAAATTTTTAAAAAAATTTAAAATGGTAATCTAGATTTGTATAAGGAATCATTAAGTACATAATAGGAACCTTACTTTCATTGATGGTTGAAATCTTTAAAATTGCTAAAAAAAATCTGGTGAATTGAGCTTAATTGCTTTGAACATAGAATAATTATTATCAGGAAACCTTAAATTTCTTTTGAAAAAATCTTGTTTCTATGCTCAATCAAATCAAATTTTTGTAATTTTTGTTATTTCTGTCATTTTTGTCGTTTTTGTCATTTTTGTCATTTTTGTCATTTTCGTAATTTTTGTCATTTTTGTCATTTTTGTCATTTTTGTCATTTTTGTCATTTTTGTCATTTTTGTCATTTTTGTCATTTTTGTCGTTTTTGTCATTTTTGTCATTTTTGTCTGTTTTGTAATTTTTGTAATTTTTGTCATTTTTGTCATTTTTGTCATTTTTGTCATTTTTGACATATTTATCATTTTTGTTATTTTTGTCATTTTTGTCATTTTTGTCATTTTTGTCATTTTTGTCATTTTTGTCATTTTTGTCATTTTTGTCATTTTTGTCAATTTTGTAATTTTTGTCGTTTTTGTCATTTTTGTCATTTTTGTCATTTTTGTCATTTTTGTCATTTTTGTCATTTTTGTCATTTTTGTCATTTTTGTCATTTTTGTCATTTTTGTCATTTTTGTCATTTTTGTCATTTTTGTCATTTTTGTCATTTTTGTCATTTTTGTCATTTTTGTCATTTTTGTCATTTTTGTCATTTTTGTCATTTTTGTCATTATTGTCATTTTTGTCATTTTTGTCATTTTTGTCATTTTTGTCATTTTTGTCATTTTTTTCATTTTTGTCATTTTTGTCATTTTTGTCATTTTTGTCATTTTTGTCATTTTTGTCATTTTTGTCATTTTTGTCATTTTTGTCATTTTTGTCATTTTTGTCATTTTTGTCATTTTTGTCATTTTTGTCATTTTTGTCATTTTTGTCATTTTTGTCATTTTTGTCATTTTTGTCATTTTTGTCATTTTTGTCATTTTTGTCATTTTTGTCATTTTTGTCATTTTTGTCATTTTTGTCATTTTTGTCATTTTTGTCATTTTTGTCATTTTTGTCATTTTTGTCATTTTTGTCATTTTTGTCATTTTTGTCATTTTTGTCATTTTTGTCATTTTTGTCATTTTTGTCATTTTTGTCATTTTTGTCATTTTTGTCATTTTTGTCATTTTTGTCATTTTTGTCATTTTTGTCATTTTTGTCATTTTTGTCATTTTTGTCATTTTTGTCATTTTTGTCATTTTTGTCATTTTTGTCATTTTTGTCATTTTTGTCATTTTTGTCATTTTTGTCATTTTTGTCATTTTTGTCATTTTTGTCATTTTTGTCATTTTTGTCATTTTTGTCATTTTTGTCATTTTTGTCATTTTTGTCATTTTTGTCATTTTTGTCATTTTTGTCATTTTTGTCATTTTTGTCATTTTTGTCATTTTTGTCATTTTTGTCATTTTTGTCATTTTTGTCATTTTTGTCATTTTTGTCATTTTTGTCATTTTTGTCATTTTTGTCATTTTTGTCATTTTTGTCATTTTTGTCATTTTTGTCATTTTTGTCATTTTTGTCATTTTTGTCATTTTTGTCATTTTTGTCATTTTTGTCATTTTTGTCATTTTTGTCATTTTTGTCATTTTTGTCATTTTTGTCATTTTTGTCATTTTTGTCATTTTTGTCATTTTTGTCATTTTTGTCATTTTTGTCATTTTTGTCATTTTTGTCATTTTTGTCATTTTTGTCATTTTTGTCATTTTTGTCATTTTTGTCATTTTTGTCATTTTTGTCATTTTTGTCATTTTTGTCATTTTTGTCATTTTTGTCATTTTTGTCATTTTTGTCATTTTTGTCATTTTTGTCATTTTTGTCATTTTTGTCATTTTTGTCATTTTTGTCATTTTTGTCATTTTTGTCATTTTTATAATTTTTTCAAGATTTTTGTCGGTTTTGCAATGTTTTCAACTGTTGGTACCTAAGTTTTTTTTTGTTTTTGATGTATGTTGGTTAGTAACTTCTTCAGTGATCAATGATTGATATCACACTAAACTGATTATTCCCAAAACTCATAGCGCCATGTCCCGTAAACTAGAACTGATACACAAAATCTGACTAAAAGAGCAAGTTCAGGACGCAAAAATGTGCTTATGTTTCAAATTTACCACTGGGAAATAAATCTTTCCCATTATATATCGCGTATTTTCTCCAAAGGCAATAGCTTTGGACATTCGAAATATTTTTTTGAGATTTTTGATCAACTGGATTGGATTTTATAATTTAATCAATTCTTTCACTGATACTGCATCTAACTCACCCAGACAATTATAATTGAAATTTAAATTAGAAACTCAGCTTTAGATTTAAAGAAGAAAACCCTGAGTCTGAAAGTTTGGTTGTTTTAATTACAATTTTTGAAGACAAATATTGAAGACTCATTTGCAAACCTGCAAAATTTGGAAAATCAACAACCCCCCCCCCCCCCCCCCCCCCCTTCCTTCCCATGTCTAGGACCGCACCTCATGCAGAGACTGGGGGTTGGGGTTAATAACAGCGTACATACAAATCCCTTCTGCATCATTTATGCTCGTTGTTGGGTCTTGATTTCATAACAGAAAATCAAACAGCTTTTTCTCTTTCGTTCCGTTAGTGAAAATGTGATTTTTATCCTTTATTGATGTTAATTCGTCACTTCTGATTGCTTGTGATCAGAAAACGAAATTCTCAGTGATGCTTTTCCAGATCCACAATTCGAACATAGAATGTTTAATTGAATTTTGTACACAACTTTCAACAGGTTTATTTTTGGATAGGTCAACAAGAAAAGACTGCATGAAAAACAAAAAAAAACCTTTCTAAAACTAACCAGGAAATGATTGTGTTCAATGCTAAACAGACAACAACAAGCACTACTACTACAAGTTACACCGTCGAACAAATTACCGATGTTAGTGAAAAACTACATGTTTAAAATGTTTTGTTATCGAAAGTAAAGCGTGAACTAACACAAGCTAATGTCTGGGGAAAAGTGCTACGTATACCGTTTAAAAGTGACCCCGAAAAAAAGTGAGTAAAATGCTGCAAATTATCGGGATGCAACCTCTCTAGACTCCTAGACTCGAAACGTCAAAGCGTCGCCGTCGCCGTCGCCGCCGTGGACCCCGACGAGGCCGAGGAAACGCTCCTGGCCGCCGCCTTTGCGTCCCCGCCCCAAGCTATGCAGCTGATGACGCTGAACTCGCTGCTCATGTTCGACATCGTGTTCATATTCTTCCTGTTTCTGGTGGGCGTCACCTGTCTGGTATACTATTTGCCGCCGCCGGCCCTCAGCAGCAGTAGAGCCGCCCACAAGATGGCCGCCGCGACTTCCGGCGGCTGTTCGTCCTCTTCTTCTTCGTCGTCGTCGTCCGGTTACACGACCACTTGCACCGGGGAAAAAGTTCGCTTCCGGCGGTACAGCGTCGGATCGCTGCTGAGTGCGGCGGACGTCGCGATCGGCAATCATCGGTTCCACAATCCGCTCGAGGACGACCGGGAGCTGCTGGCCGAGTGCACCGGCATCAGCCTGGAGGAGATTCTAAGTCTGAGGGAGGGCTCACCGCTGCTGGGAGGAGGGGCCCTGCCGCCGCCACCCATGTGTGCCTGCTGCGTGGGTCATCTGGAACAGCCGCCAATTTTGGTGCCGCAGCCGCAGCTCCATCTGGTGCAGAATCCGCAAAACTTTTTGCACGATGACGAGAATGAGGCGGGGGAGGGAGAGTTTGAGGGGGTGCTGGTGGTATCACAGCAGCGAGGACTTGGGGAGGGAAGTGTTGTGGGAGTGCAAGAAGTGGGATGTGATGATCCATCGCCGGTGGACTTTGTGCAGATTGAGATCGAGAAAACGATGACGTCGGCCGCCGTCGATCCGGTGCCTCCGTGCTGCTACGTCCGGGCCAAGGATATTGACATCCGGGAGTGTCACGGGCCCATCCATGATGTGTAGAGGTAAGTTTGAACTGATAATCTTCACAGATTAGGTAATTTAATGAACAAAAGGTTTGAACGGAGCCTTCGGTTTCAACATCGCTTCTTGAAGCTTGGCTCCCGTAAACTTTCCAACTATGAGTTCTGCTATCACAGCGAAAAATGCTAGCCCACTTCCGATAGCCAGGATCAGAAAGGCGCCCTGAAAGTGTTCCAAAGTCAGAGAACGAACTTCGACAGATCTTTCCTGGTTCGAAGCCATCGATGCGCTCTGAGTCATGGCGTAGAAAACCCGTTCCACTGCAACGAAATAGCCAGCCTCCACCATGGACCTAAAAAATGATTTCTCAAAACAATATTTCAAAAACAAAAATGGAAACATCTAACAAACCGAATTTTCTTATTGATGTGATCCCGCAGCGGCAGACCCTTCTTCATGATCATCTGCACAAAGCTGCGGGCCACCAGCTCATGCAGCTGGTAGAACCGGGTGGCTCGAATCTGATGGGCGGCCGAATATTGGAGGTACATTCTGAAATTTCCAAAAAACAACCATTTTTTTCGATAACAATGATTGAAAAAGATTTTGAATTCCCTTTGAATTTTGAACACACCTATTGCCCATGGTAGCGAACGATCCATGCTCCAGACGGCTCAAGCAGGACTCAGCAGTGCACTCAATTCTTCGTTTTAAAATTTCGTCAATTTCGCTACTGTTGAGGCGCTCCAGGTGAATCTAAAACAAAAGCAAAAAAAAGGAAATAATGTTCCATTATTTCTTAGGTATCTGCTTTTCTAACAGAAAACAAATGAATGTAACTCTTCCAGTCATCCGCTTCCAGATGATTCTCGGTTTCGACTCCTGGCAGGATCCAGCCTAAGTTTTTAATGATAGATTAAGCGAATTGAGAGGACAGGCGAGTTGAGAGGTGAGCCTTAGCTACTGATGTGAATTTCAAGCTGTTCTTTCAATACGCTTGGAATTATTACAAATAACTGAAGCTGTCACTCAACTTGCCCTTCGATTTCAAGCTGTCCTCTCGACTCAAATGATTTCTCATTTAAAGTTTAAGCCGTCCTCTCAACTCACCCTTCGATTTCAAGCTGTTCTCTCAATTTGCTTGTTTTTTTCATCGATTAATCAGGCTGTCCTCTCAACCCATCTTTTGATTTCAGGTTGTCCTCTCGACTCGCTTATTTTTTCATTAAATACTCAAGCTGTCTTCTCAACTCGCCTTCTGATTCCAAGCTGTCCTCTCGAATCGCTTCATTTCTTATCAATAACTGAGGCTGTCCTCTCGACTCGCCTTCCGATTTTAAGCTGTCATCTCGACTCGCTAGATTTCTCATTAGGCCGTCCTCTCAACTCGCCTTTCGAATTCAAGCTGTCTCCTTAACTCGCTTGTATTCTCAATAATTACTCAGGCCGTCCACTCAACTCGCCTTTCGATTTCAAGCTGTCTGCTCAATTCACTTAATTTCTTATCAATAACTTAGGCTGTCCTCTCAATTTGCCTTTCGATTTCAAGCTGTCTTCTCGACTCACTTGTTTTCTCATTAATTACTCAGGCTGTCTTCCTAACTCGCCTTTGGATTTCAAATAATCCTCTCCACTCGCTTGATTTCTCATCAATAACTTGGACTTTCGATTTCAAGCTGTCCTCTCAACTCGCTTAATTTCTTATCAATTACTTAGGCTATCCTCTCAACTCACCACTTAATTGCATGCTCTCATCTCGACTCGCTTGTTTTTTTTTATAAATTACTCAGGCTATCCTATAAACTGGCCTTTTGATTTCAAGTGGTCCTCTCGACTTGCTTGGTTTCTCTTCATTAACTAAGCGGTCCTCTCAAATCGCTTTCCGATTCTAAGCTGTCCTATCAACTTACTTGTTTTTTTCACTAATTACTCAAGCTGTTCTCTCAACTTGGCTTGCGATTTCCAACTGTTCTCTACTCGCTTCATTTCTCATCGAATACTTAGGCTGTCTTCTCAACTCGCCTTTCGATTTCAAGCTATCTTCTCAACTCGCTTGTTTTTTTTATTGATTATACAGTCTGTACTCCAAATTCGCCTTTCGATTTCAAGTGGACCTCACGAATCGCTTCATTTCTCATCAATAACTTAGGATGTCCTCTCAACTCGCCTTCCGATTTCAAGCTGTTCTATAAACTTGTTTGTTTTTTCTTCATCAATTACTCAGGCTGTCTTCTCAACTCGCCTTTTGATTCCAAGCTGTCCTCTCGACTTGCTTGATTTCTCTCCAAAAACTAAGCAGTCCTCTCGAATCGCCTTCCGATTTCAAGCTGTCCTCTAAACTTGATTGTTTTTTCACTAATTACTCAAGCTGTTCTCTCAACTCGTCTTGTGATTTCAAGCTGTCCTCTCGAATCGCTTCATTTCTCATCAAATACTTAGGCTGTCTTCTCAACTCGCCTGTTTTCTAATAAACTATACAGGCTGTCCTCCAAACTTCCCTTTCGATTTCAAGTGGACCTCTCGAATCGCTTCATTTCTTATCAATAACTTAGGCTGTCCTCTCAACTCGCCTTCCGATTTCAAGCTGTTCTACAAACTTGCATGTTTTTTTTATCATCAATTACTCAGGCTGTCCTCTTAAATCGCCTTTCGATTTCAAGCTGTCCTCTCGACACGCTTGGTTTCTTAATAAAAACTTAGGCTGTCCTCTCAACTCGCCATTCGATTTCAAGCTGTCCTTTCAACTCGCATGCCTTTTCATTAACACTCAGGCTGTCCTCTCAACTCGTCTTTCAATTTCAAGCTGTCCTCTCGAATCGCTTCGTTTCTCATCAATAACTTAGTCTGGCTTCTCAACTCGTTTTCCAATTCCAAGCTGTCCTGTCGAATGAGCTAAATCACGTCACAAATTATGATTTTTTGAAAATTTTAAAAGGGCAAACTGGTTTTGATTCTCCAGATGGTCGTATTTTTACAAATCGAACATAACGTAGTTGATTTTTTAATAAGTTCGTTATTTTCAAATGAAAAACAAAAATATCAAATAGTTTTTTTATGAATCTTCAAATAACTACTGTGAGAAATAGTAGTAATTTAAACGCATGATTCCTCAATAAAAATCAAAATAAAAAAAGAGTTAAGAAAAGATACTGAAAATTTATGACTGTACATGTCGGAATAACAAAAAAGACTGAGAAGTCTGACTAGAGCTCCTGAGAACACTTTGAAGTTCCTTAGAGGACTCTCTGGAGTTCCTGAGGGGACTCTCTGGAGTTCCTGAGGGGACTCTCTGGAGTTCCTGAGGGGACTCTCTGGAGTTCCTGAGGGGACTCTCTGGAGTTCCTCAGGGGACTCTCTGGAGTTCCTGAGGGGACTCTCTGGAGTTCCTGAGGGTACTCTCTGGAGTTCCTGAGGGTACTCTCTGGAGTTCCTGAGGGGACTCTCTGGAGTTCCTGAGGGGACTCTCTGGAGTTCCTGAGGGGACTCTCTGGAGTCCCTCAGGGGACTCTCTGGAGTCCCTCAGGGGACTCTCTGGAGTCCCTCAGGGGACTCTCTGGAGTCCCTCAGGGGATTCTCTGGAGTCCCTGAGGGGACTCTCTGGAGTCCCTGAGGGGACTCTCTGGAGTCCCTGAGGGGACTCTCTGGAGTTCCTGAGGGGACTCTCTGGAGTTCCTGAGGGGACTCTCTGGAGTTTCTGAGGGGACTCTCTGGAGTTCCTGAGGGGACTCTCTGGAGTTCCTAAGGGGACGCTCTGGAGTTCCTGAGGGGACTCTCTGGAGTTCCTGAGGGGACTCTCTGGAGTTCCTGAGGGGACTCTCTGGAGTTCCTGAGGGGACTCTCTGGAGTTCCTGAGGGGACTCTCTGGAGTTCCTGAGGGGACTCTCTGGAGTTCCTGAGGGGACTCTCTGGAGTTCCTGAGGGGACTCTCTGGAGTTCCTGAGGGGACTCTCTGGAGTTCCTGAGGGGACTCTCTGGAGTTCCTGAGGGGACTCTCTGGAGTTCCTGAGGGGACTCTCTGGAGTTCCTGAGGGGACTCTCTGGAGTTCCTGAGGGGACTCTCTGAAGTTCCTGAGGGGACTCTCTGGAGTTCCTGAGGGGACTCTCTGGAGTTCCTGAGGGGACTCTCTGGAGTTCCTGAGGGGACTCTCTGGAGTTCCTGAGGGGACTCTCTGGAGTTCCTGAGGGGACTCTCTGGAGTTCCTGAGGGGACTCTCTGGAGTTCCTGAGGGGACTCTCTGGAGTTCCTGAGGGGACTCTCTGGAGTTCCTGAGGGGACTCTCTGGAGTTCCTGAGGGGACTCTCTGGAGTTCCTGAGGGGTCTCTCTGGAGTTCCTGAGGGGACTCTCTGGAGTTCCTGAGGGGACTCTCTGGAGTTCCTGAGGGGACTCTCTGGAGTTCCTGAGGGGACTCTCTGGAGTTCCTGAGGGGACTCTCTGGAGTTCCTGAGGGGACTCTCTGGAGTTCCTGAGGGGACTCTCTGGAGTTCCTGAGGGGACTCTCTGGAGTTCCAAAACCATGACCACAAAAAAAAACATAAAAAAGTGGTATAAAGCCGTACTTTTCAATCAATGAACCGTCAAAATTGTTCAAGTCATATCATGTAAACTTTGAAATGCGGATTGGAAAGTTGACGTAATTTGGCACATTCTCGCAATTTTAGATTATTAAAATACGAAACATATAATTTTTGACGAATTTTTAAAGGTAGCTTTATTTCGAACTTTTTGTCAATTTGCAGTTTTTTGAAGATTTTCTTGCACTAAAGTACAACTTAACACTGGGTTTTGAGTATATTGACACAAAATTTACGCAATTAATTGATATTCACCAGAAAGCTATTTTCATACCAATTTTGGAAAAGACCACTGGAATCTGTATGAAATTAGCTCTCTGGTGAATCAACATTGATTGTGAAAATGTTGCGTCAATATACTCAAAATCCAGTGCAATGTTGAACTTAAGTGCAAGATAATCTTTAAAAAAACTGCAAATTGACAAAATGTTCGAAAGAACAGCTACTGTGAAAATTCGTCAAAAATTATGTGTTTCGTATTTTGACAATCTGAAAAGCAAAAATGTGCAATATAACATCAACTTTCATATCATTTTTTCAAAATTTATCTGGAGTGACTTTAACCATTTTGACGGATCATTGATTGGGAAGTACGGTTTTTGCACCACTTTTTCTCATTTTTTTATGGTCATAATGTTTAAAAAATTTAAAATATATATATATAGCTTAAAGTGCAACGTATAGCATCTAACTTTAGCTTTCTTGGACTCAAAGTGGATTTTTTGTAGCATTCCGTTATTGATCAGTGGAACAGTCTTTTATCCGAAGTATGTTTTTAGAATCCAGGGACTGTAACGAGTTAAAATTTCAGAAACGGATGAGGATTAAAAGTCAGCAATAAAACGTGTTCAATAACTTTATAGTAAAACATCATACGTGACTTTCTCTGTAAGATTCCGAATTAGGTTATAAAAATCATGAACGATGTTCGAAAACTTTCGAAAATTTTTAAAGAGTCTCAAGTTTTTTTTTAATATTATGGGTATCTTCATTTCGGTGCGATAAAATAACACCTCATTTCAAAACACAAAATTGGGATGAATTTATCGGAAATTCAAATCAGAGAGGATGGAAAACGAATCTACATTTTGAACGTCATTTCCTCTCAGGATAATATTCATGAAATGCCCTTTTCAAAGATCGAACAATTTTAGGCTTTTTATTCATTTTTTTTTTACAGACGCCATATAAAATTAATTAAACTGAATTAAGTTGTTGCCTTCAATTTGCTGTTCTTCAAAATGATCGTTCTCGGCGAATATCAATGTTGAAAAATCCGGGATGCAAGTCCGAAAAAAATTCTAAAAACTTTCCGAACAGAGTTCCGGCTAATAGGGTACAAATTTGAGCGATTCCCCTCGGAGGTAAAAAAAAGAAAGTTGAACCAAGTCCGTGGAAGAAGCAAAAACTGACCGTTTGCTCCAAGTTTCGCAGCTACTTCCGACGTCGTTTTTCAACCGATTTCCGGTCTTTTCTTGTTCGAGGGTCTTTTTTCTGCTCATCATTCTATTCTGTTCCGCTTCCTCCCGAAGAATGCAGCAGCCTTTGAACCTTTTGGACCGACCTATGTTACTCTAATGATGAGTTCACGCTAACAAGCTTACTTGCTTGCTTGGAAAGTGTTCTCTGAACTTTGGCATTTTGAAGCACCATTTTTTTTCTGTTTCATTTTCGGTTGTAAGTTTTCAAAAATAAGCACCAAATAAAAACAGTTCCATCATCATTGCGACGGGGCAGGGGCACTCACCACAAAGTTTTCCGGAAATCCAACGGCCATCTCGGACTGGATCAGCTCCCCGAGGGTCGAAATCTGGCGCTGTCCCGGGGGTCTCGTCAGGATATCGATCATTTTGGACTGGTAAAAAATGCAGAGGTGCATACAGTAGACACTCCACAGGATGAACAAAATGCTGCAACAACAAAAAAAAACTTAGCTTTGTTAGTTGATGAAATTTTGCTGAATTGCACCAGCAGATTATTCACACATAATCGAGTACCGTCGCTGGAATGGAAAATTGTTGTTGGATCATTTCCGGGAAAAATTAAACCAGCTGGGCGACACTTTAAAGCCCCGGAACCGGAAAGTGCAAGCCGGGAAAGGTCGGAAGCCGGGGCCCATAAATAAGCTGGCTAATTAATTTATTTTCCGAGCGAAATCAGAATGAATCGTTCCGACGTAGGGGGCTCGACTGGGGAACTTTTTGAACTCCGTTCCTTTACTTTTGTGGCGCGTTGAAAAAGTCGAGCAGCAATAAAATGGTAGCTTTAATCAAGTCCTAAGAAGACAGGAATAAAACGATTGGCAACAAAAACTTTTCTAATTGTAACGTTTTTTTTCTCTACCCTGTAGCACACTGATCGTTTTCGATTTGCAATCGTTCGTATTCAGTGGCACTTATGATTTGTTCTAATGAAATTATTTTAGAAAAAATTTAATAAGAAAAATTGCAATCAGAAATGATTAATAATTTCGACAAATTTTTTTAAGAAGGACTTTTTTGGAAAATTTTTCCAAAAAAGAAAAGTTTTGAAATAAGAAAAAAAAAGTAATGCAGATAGGTGAAATCTAAAGCCTTTTTTAACGGTCGCCATGCAAAAAAATCAAAAGTCACATTTAAACAACTTTGACAATTTTGACAATTTTGACAATTTTGACAATTTTGACAACTTTGACAATTTTGACAATTTTGACAATTTTGACAATTTTGACAATTTTGACAATTTTGACAATTTTTACAATTTTTACAATTTTTACAATTTTGACAATTTTGACAATTTTGACAATTTTGACAATTTTGACAATTTTGACAATTTTGACAATTTTGACAATTTTGACAATTTTGACAATTTTGACAATTTTGACAATTTTGACAATTTTGACAATTTTGACAATTTTGACAATTTTGACAATTTTGACAATTTTGACAATTTTGACAATTTTGACAATTTTGACAATTTTGACAATTTTGAAAATTTTGACAATTTTGACAATTTTGACAATTTTGACAATTTTGACAATTTTGACAATTTTGACAATTTTGACAATTTTGACAATTTTGACAATTTTGACAATTTTGACAATTTTGACAATTTTGACAATTTTGACAATTTTGACAATTTTGACAATTTTGACAATTTCGACAATTTAGACAAATTTGACAATTTTGACAATTTTGACAATTTTGACAATTTTGACAATTTTGACAATTTTGACAATTTTGACAATTTTGACAATTTTGACAATTTTGACAATTTTGACAATTTTGACAATTTTGACAATTTTGATAATTTTGACAATTTTGACAATTTTGACAATTGTGACAATTTTGACAGATTTGACAATTTCGACAATTTTGACAATTTTGACAATTTTGACAATTTTGACAATTTTGACAATTTTGACAATTTTGACAATTTTGACAATTTTGACAATTTTGACAATTTTTACAATTTTGACAATTTTGACAATTTTGACAATTTTGACAATTTTGACAATTTTGACAATTTTGACAATTTTGACAATTTTGACAATTTTGACAATTTTGACAATTTTGACAATTTTGACAATTTTGACAATTTTGACAATTTTGACAATTTTGACAATTTTGACAATTTTGACAATTTTGACAATTTTGACAATTTTGACAATTTTGACAATTTTGACAATTTTGACAATTTTGACAATTTTGACAATTTTGACAATTTTGACAATTTTGACAATTTTGACAATTTTGACAATTTTGACAATTTTGACAATTTTGACAATTTTGACAATTTTGACAATTTTGACAATTTTGACAATTTTGACAATTTTGACAATTTTGACAATTTTGACAATTGTGACAATTTTGACAATTTTGACAATTTTGACAATTTTGACAATTTTGATAATTTTGACAATTTTGACAATTTTGACTGACAATTTTGACAATTTTGACAATTTTGACAATTTTGACAATTTTGACAATTTTGACAATTTTGACAATTTTGACAATTTTGACAATTTTGACAATTTTGACAATTTTGACAATTTTGACAATTTTGACAATTTTGACAATTTTGACCATTTTGAAAATTTTGAAAATTTTGACAATTTTGACAATTTTGACAATTTTGACAATTTTGACAATTTTGACAATTTTGACAATTTTTACAATTTTGACTATTTTGACAATTTTGACAATTTTGACAATTTTGACAATTTTGACAATTTTGACAATTTCGTCAATTTTGACAATTTTGACAATTTTGACAATTTTGACAATTTTGACAATTTTGACAATTTTGACAATTTTGACAATTTTGATAATTTTGATAATTTTGACAATTTTGACAATTGTGACAATTTTGACAATTTTGACAATTTTGACAATTTTGAAAATTTTGACAATTTTGACAATTTTTACAATTTTGACTATTTTGACAATTTTGACAATTTTGACAATTTTGACAATTTTGACAATTTTGACAATTTTGACAATTTTGACAATTTTGACAATTTTGACAATTTTGACAATTTTGACAATTTTGACAATTTTGACAATTTTGACAATTTTGACAATTTTGACAATTTTGACAATTTTGACAATTTTGACAATTTTGACAATTTTGACAATTTTGACAATTTCGACAATTTTGACAAATTTGACAATTTTGACAATTTTGACAATTTTGACAATTTTGACAATTTTGACAATTTTGACAATTTTGACAATTTTGACAATTTTGACAATTTTGACAATTTTGACAATTTTGACAATTTTGACAATTTTGACAATTTTGACAATTTTGACAATTTTGACAATTTTGACAATTTTGACAATTGTGACAATTTTGACAATTTTGACAATTTTGACAATTTTGACAATTTTGATAATTTTGACAATTTTGACAATTTTGATAATTTTGACAATTTTGACAATTTTGACAATTTTGACAATTTTGACAATTTTGACAATTTTGACAATTTTGACAATTTTGACAATTTTGACAATTTTGACAATTTTGACAATTTTGACAATTTTGACAATTTTGACAATTTTGACAATTTTGACAAGTTTGACCATTTTCACATTTTTGACAATTTTGACAATTTTGACAATTTTGACAATTTTTACAATTTTGACAATTTTGACAATTTTGACAATTTTGACAATTTTGACAATTTTGACAATTTTGACAATTTTGACAATTTTGACAATTTTGACAATTTTGACAATTTTGACAATTTTGACAATTTTGACAATTTTGACAATTTTGACAATTTTGACAATTTTGACAATTTCGTCAATTTTGACAATTTTGACAATTTTGACAATTTTGACAATTTTGACAATTTTGACAATTTTGACAATTTTGACAATTTTGACAATTTTGACAATTTTGATAATTTTGATAATTTTGACAGTTTTGACAATTGTGACAATTTTGACAATTTTGACAATTTTGAAAATTTTGACAATTTTGACAATTTTTACAATTTTGACTATTTTGACAATTTTGACAATTTTGACAATTTTGACAATTTTGACAATTTTGACAATTTTGACAATTTTGACAATTTTGACAATTTTGACAATTTTGACAATTTTGACAATTTTGACAATTTTGACAATTTTGACAATTTTGACAATTTTGACAATTTTGACAATTTTGACAATTTTGACAATTTTGACAATCTTGACAATTTTGACAATTTTGTCAATTTCGACAATTTTGACAATTTTTATTTCAGTGAAATATTCAAAATTGCAGTTTTTAGATCTATGCGTGAGTCAAAATCAGTAGACAAAAACCTTGAACCTCAAACCTCCTCACAGACTGTGCTGTGATAAGAAGTCTTTCATCATTATGATTGTTCCAAACGAAAATTGTTCAAATCTTTTTTTTTTTCTTTATGACATGCATAATGTACAACACAACATTAATTGATAGGAGGAGTTGTTTTGAGAGAATCGTTCTTTGGACCGGTTTTCCCCCATCCGTCTAGAGTTGATAATCAGAAGTTGTCTTCAACGCACAATTTGTCTGTTAAGAGAGTTGTTTCTTGTATGATGCTTGATCGCGTGCCCCGAAATCAAATCCTGTTTTCGATTACTGAAGTCAGTGTCTGACGACCCGTTGAGTTGTGAAGATTAAAAAAGTGATGTTGGCCGTTTCACTTTTGGCGAGTTTGTTTGTTGGCAGCTCTGTGGCGGAGGAATTTCCCTGCGGTGTGCCAAAAGTGCAGCACCAGGCAACAATCAAAGGAGGAAGTTCCGTAAATCACGGAGAATGGCCGTGGCACGCAGCCATCTACCACAAGGAAGGACGTTCTTATAGCTATGCCTGCGGTGGAACTTTGATTAGTGAAGAATTCGTTCTGACGGCAGCTCACTGTCTGTTCAACGAAAACACCTATCAACTGATGAACCGGAAGCGGATTTCCGTTCGACTTGGCGTTCATAATCTGGATGAAATCAACTCTGTCACCAGCAAAGAGTTTCCGGTCCAGACAATGCATCTGTACGCCAACTTCAGTCGCGAAAGCTTACAGAATGATATCGCCATCTTGGAGCTGGCTGAGGTAGCTCGCTTCACGAACTTCATTCTGCCCGCTTGTTTGACCACGGAGGCCACAAGCTCTCAAGGAACTTCAATCGGATGGGGTCTGACCGATAATGACGAGATATCTCCTATTCTGAAGAAAGCTGACCTTCCCATCATAGATTCGGTAAACTGTTTAATCAGCGATCGTGATTATTTTGGTCACACCATTGATCGAGGCATGTTCTGTGCCGGGCACAAAAACGGAACGACCGTCTGCAATGGGGACAGCGGGGGTGGATTGTTCGTCAAACATCGAAACAGCTGGCACTTGATGGGGATAGTATCATTCATTAAGAAGCGACCCGATACCACCAACTTTTGCGCAACGGATAGCTATGCCGGTTTCACCAATGTTACGGATTACATCCCATGGATCAAGAACATTACCAACGTTCAAGTGAAGGATAAAACCGGTTAGTATCTCTTATTTTTAATTAGGACTGTACGTGAAAAAATGCAACACTTTCTTTCGTTAAGTTAATTTTTTAAATTTTGTGAAAATCACTTTTGTGGCATCCCCAAAATGAAATGTCTACGCGATACTGACGCGACGCGACGTACGACGGGCTATTGTACGGGCCCCTTAGGAAAATCATTCCACGGACAGTCTTTTTTAACTTAATCTATCATAGAATCAACAAATATTTTCCACCTTTTCCCAGCATCCTTCTGCGGACAACGGAAGCAGATCAAACGATACTCGATTGGAGCCGAAGATCAAACGGAGACGGAACTGGTATACAACTGGCCCTGGCACGGAGCGCTCTATCGGAGAGATTCCGAATCAGTTCGATACCTATGTGGCATAACTATTCTGGCGAAAAAAACCGTGATCACAGCTGGATTCTGCATCGAGCCGAAGAAGCCATGGAAACCCTCAGATTTCTTCATACGGATTGGCCTCACCGAAGACATCTTTGGGAAGGTCCGATTCAGCCAGGAGCTCGATGTCAGCAAAGTGATCGTCCGGGAAAATGGACCCACCCTGTTGCAGCTTTACTCCGACATCGTGTTCTCCGAGTACATTCAGCCCATCTGTCTGTGGAAGGGCGATACCGGATTGGACAAAATAGCCCACAAAACTGGGCAGTTGATAACGTGGAAGTTCGACAAGGATTCGAATCCGGTATCTTCGGAGCAGGCAATGTTCAAAATTATTCCTACGGTAGATTGCCTGACACAGTATCCGGCGTACAGCCGAAGATGGAAGGATGCACAATTTTGCGCCCTGTATCAAAATGGTTCCGCTACTGAAGGCAGCGGAGGCGCAGGCCTTTTCATGTTGGAAAACAATCAGTGGATGATACGGGGAATTTTATCCTACGGCATACAATTTGATGTCACATCTCCGCATGTGTTTACGGATGTAGCGAGTTATCTGACGGCTGAGCGGCTTCAAGCCCGAAACTGATGGTTTTCAATGAATGGAACATTATTTACGTTCAAATATAGTATTTCAAAGTAGTTCATGATTGATTCAAGACAAATGACATAAGTTGATGAATTTAGCTGAATTAAAACAGATATGATACCTGGTATAGTAATGGTTTTAATCGCGTAAAACGAAAATGATCCCAAAATTCTATCTTCTACAATGTCTTTGCAATGCCTCCTTCTTCCCATTTGCATCACAGCTTCTGTTTCATCAAAATTTTTCTTTGTATTATGCGCTTGCTTAATTTAAATACCAACTTTACTGATTTGCTTGCATTTTCGCAAGGAACACAACTTATATTTGAAAGTTAATGCAGAGAGTATTCGTGTTCATAATAAATTATCTATATTAAAAGCGCAAACCCAAGGTGGATACATACATACATACATACATACATAATAAATTATCTATATTAAAAGGGTTTAATGTCTATATGTAACGCATATACTTGGAAACTTCTGATTAGATTGGCGTGAAAAAAAACATGGAAAAGTTTATTGAGCCTGTGGAGTAAAAACACCTTCCCCCTCATAGAAAGGAGGGATGGGGAAAAAAAGTTGTCGAAAACTCAAGTTTCAGTGGTAAAATGAAGTAATCGTTTGTAAGCTATCTCCTTGCATAGCTTCACAGTGCATAAGCCATCGTTAATTCCATCAGCGATCGTCAATAAGCGAATGGCCCTATCGCGGGCTTCAACACCTCTTCCAATTCGCAAATTGAGGATGTTAATAGTTTCGTCTACTGTCGAACTTCCCGCGAAACAAACAATTCTTCCACCCACCATTCTTCCATCCAAGCTCCGCCTCGGGCTAATCCTGCTGCTGGACTGGACCACTTCTCTTCTGTGCTGACCAATCTCGACTTCGGATCCCGCAAGTTTTCCTCCCGGTCGTCAGCAAAGATTTCGCACTACTATCCTGCCACAGCGGAGCTCGAGGCGTAGCATAGAGAGAAACCCTATCGGAACCTGCTTTGACGTCTTCGAGTTCCAGTGGCACCGCTGGATGTTCTCTGCGCTGGTTGCCTTCAGTGGCTGACGAACTACTCTGCCCTGGGTGCAGGTACACTTGTCCACCGCAAGTCTTGAGAGTACCCTCTCGTGCTAACCGTTTCTTGCAATCCAGACGTATCAGGGCCCATGATCTGTTAAAATTAGTAATCAACGCAGGTTTCAGTAGTTGAATAGTGTTTATTTTTATAAGTTTGGTTCGTCAAGTCCTTAAATAACTTCTTATAACATTAACGATAGCTATTTCCGTTACACCACTAAAATGATATCCTCACTCATTAATGTTCTCAATTACATACATGTGCTATTCTGAGTTTAAATCTCAGCATATTTAGCAACACTGCTGCTACATCATGAACTAAGTTTGAGATGTTTGGCTTCAAAGTGAGATGATGTTAACATTTGTTTGTACACAGCATCATCAGCAGTCATCGGCAATTTGAGTTATTAAGCAACCACTAGTGACACCATCTCCTCCATAAAAGAGTTTAGATTAGATAGGAAGTGTGGAACATATGCTTCACTGGCTAAACGGCAGCAACACGACCTATCTCACTCAATATCGTTAGCTGACTGACGATAGCTCAGCCGCTGTGTGTGTGCGTGTAGTTGAGGACGATAGAGAGGGATTATTGACTCGGAATGGCTTATCGACCGAGAGAGTTTCGCGCTCGCAATTATTGGCTACACAGGGAGCTTTTGGAAAGCTTTGGAAAACGACCGTACATTTGTCCTAACAACAAAACGTCAAACATTTACCTGGCATCGCGGATGGGTCGATTCTAGATGACGTAATTTCTTTTTGTGGTGACAGTTCGCACGTCCTCTTCCGTGTACAGTTTCGGATGTGTTCTTATACCGATACACGGAATCGTCTATCTTGTGACAGGCAATCGTAATCGTAGGCATGGTAGGCGAACAATTAGCTGTCACCCTTTTGGTACCCCTTGTCTACTTTTCCTCAATATGCAACCACCCGTAGCTGAAGGCACGCTGTTCCTGTTTACAAAATTTTACCAGCACGCTCATTTTTAATTAACCATTTGTGGTTATAGAATAACCATTTTATCACAGATAAACAGACGGGACACTCTGTTTCCGGTTTTCGCAAACCGGTTCCGGTATTTTTCCAAAGCTAGGCAATGTCGACACCAGAGTGCACTAGTGTGAATATCAAATGTTTTTCATCATAGTAGCTGTTTGTTTTATAAATATCCTTGGAGCTTATAGGAAAACAAATTTTCAATGTAAACAAAGTACGGTGTGAGATTAATGTAGATCAAATTTTTCGATTAAAATTACGGAAAACTCGGAACTGCGGAAAAGAAAAAAGACGTTAGTTTCTTCCTGTGACTGTGACGTACGCATAATTTTTACCAGCTGGTACCGGATAGTTTTACGTAGTTCTACTGCAGCAGTGTTCATCTTTGATTCCTCAAGAAATCTTGTTCCATTCTGTTGCCTAATCAGAAAGAATCATTAATAAAAATAAAATGGATTAATCAGTTCCATGAATTGCAATAGTCGGAGAAGGATCTGGATAGCAGGAAAGCAGAACATTCCAACGCATGCCAAAAATTATGCACGTAGCGGTTTGGCTGATATCATGATATTTTTTTATTAAAACAAATATAAAATCAGTTTGTGAAAATAAACCAAAAATTAAAATAGGTACCCTTTTATTCATATTTCAAAACAAATTAATTTCCATCAGAAAAATCATATTCAGGATGTACAGAATCCAAACAATGGCATAAATTAGAACTAGGATAAATATGAGCGGTATGGCAACGGCCATCCTTAGCACAGAATTGACTGTGATATTGCCTCCGGGTGTGATACGGGTTCGGAAATTCTTCACCAATCCTGGCGGTGGTTGATCGGTGGATCCTACGGCAGCTATGATGTAGTTATTACCCTGTATGATGTCCCATTCCAGGGACAGCTTTAGGTAAACCAGCATCTTGATGCTCTGCTTCAGAACCACTTCCGTTAGAACAAATCCGAAAGCTACCGAAAGTATGGTCACAAAGTTCCAATAGAAATTACTGCACAGTTGCTGACTTTCAACACCGTGCTGGCACTGTTGACCGATTGTAGCTTGCTGACGGTATCGATAGCTTCCGGCTTTGGGGTGGCAACCAGGGTACTATTTGGGCTAGTTTCAATCAACTTTGAACCTAGAATCGGCTCGCTGATTCTGGTCGGGGTAACCTTCTCACACTGAATCAAATCCGTCACCCGGCGAAACTGCATCTTGCGTCTAGTGGTGACACCGTCTAGCTCCGAACAAAACAGGGATCCCACATCAGATCGGGTGTCGTCCAAGTCCGAGTCCAGTTCCACTATTCCGGTCCTTCCTCCACCCCTACTGGTTCCTGGTGATGATTTGCCTCCACCAGCACCGGAAATCCGGCGGACCGGTTTCATGTGGGTGGCAGTTGCCGAATTCCGGCGGTTGAAAATTTACTCCAACTCCGTCACGTTGGGCGTCAAATGTTTATTTGTTTACAACAGGTTTAAAGATATCTGGTTTCATGGGTATCGTGATGATTTTTTATTTTCTGAACCGATTGGTGGCTGCAGTTTCTCATAATAGGCAATGTCGACACCAGATGGCAATACAAGCAGCTTTGCGAAAAATTTGGACATTTTTCATCAGAGTGTCATGTCTGTTTGTCTGTGATTTTATGGTTTTGGCTCCAAAGGCCCGCGAATTTTCCTGCCCGCTGTGTTCCAGATCGAGAGCAGCTTGTCCTGGACTCGTGCCTGTCACGGCACACGTTCGGGACTTGGAACGCTACGACTTGGATGTTTCCCGACGGTGACGACATCCTAGACCGACTCGAGAGACTCACCCGGCATCGAGAGCCTCTCTAACTGTGGGTATCCCCCGACAGTGGTTAACCCTCTTCCTTCAAGGTCCGCTAGGAGGAAGGTATAGTCTTATCCCCGCAGTTTCCCCCTTAGGAAACGGCACTACTCGGATACCCCCCGACATTGGGGTATCCGACTCACGTTCGCGGCGCACTCCTGACCTCCGCTCAAGGGTCGGACTACTCAGATGCTCCCCGTCAATGGATTCATCCTACACCGTGCGCGGACTGCCGTTGGTTCCAGCTCCTCTGCAGGACAATCATGATCCAAGATCGCACACATCCTCTGTACAACGTTGTCTGCGGTCGTATCGGGCCCACAGTCGGCAAATATGGAAGAACGTATCGCCGCAAACCTCGGACAGACAAACACCACATGCTCGGGTGTTTCCTCATTATCCCCTCAATCTGGGCAATATGGCGAAGCCACATGTCCAAACTGGTAGTGGTACTTCATGAAGCATCCATGACCAGTCAGGAATTGCGTCATATAGAAGTCCACTTCACCGTGCCTTCTTCCGATACAGCTCCCGATGTGCGGAATCAGACGATGGGTCCACCTTCCTCTCGTTGAGCTGTCCAACAGCTGCTGCCAGTTGGACATCGAGTCCCCATTGGCGAGATCTCGTACGTTGGGCGTGTCTTTGTTTTCATAGCAGTAGACATCCTCCTCTAGCAAAACCGAGATGGACATGACACCCGCCACTACACAGGCGGCTTCGGACGACATGGTCCGGTATCCGTTGATAACCCGCAGGTTCATCAGCCGCTGAACGCTGCTAAGTTGCTGCAGGTTACAGTGTCTCCCCAGGGCCTGCCTCCAGGCCGCTGCTCCGTACCGTTAAGTTCGGCTTTGGTGCAGCTTCCTAGCCACATCCCGAACGGAAACGTTCGGGTTTCGGTTGAAGGCCCCAACTGCGCGGTTGTGATTTTTGGTAATGTATGGAATACTTTTTCCTTCACTTCTGGGCTTTCGATCGGTGGTCAATCATTCCACGAACTGCTTAATCACTCGCGACACCGTGGAGTTTTCGATTACCAACGTTTAACCCTCATCCGCATTAGATTTCATTACCCTAATCAGCACTAGGAGTGTCAATTTGACACTCCAAGCTAAAATCATCATAACTCTTTTTATATATAACCGATTACAATGAAACATATATCACTAGAAACCTTGTGAAGTCAGTAAAATATGTTTAGAACATTATATATAGCTAAAACTTAAAGTTTTCCCGTTATTCAGCACGAAAGAAAAAAAATCCGAAAAAACATGCCTCAGGAAAATTGCTGTAGTTCATATAATACATGTCCAAAAAAATATTTGACTTATGCATATGAAAGCTGAAGTTAATGCCTACATCATGAAGACAAGAAATATTTTTTTAAATTTTTTTTAATGAAATGGTCACAAAAAGTTAAAAAAAGTGGTCTAAAAAACCTACTTTTCATTCGATTGCTAGTAAATACTGTTTGAGCGATGGTAGAGTTTTGAAAAAAATATGACTACAAAATCTATTAAAATTCCAACATTTTGCTGTCTTTGGATTTTTGATGCAACAAAAATTGAATTTACTGGAATTTTTCAAAGTTCACTACTTTGCGCGATTTTTTTACAAATTGAAATTTCATCTGTTTTTGTGGTCCACTGTCAGGTTGTACCCGGATTATCAGTGCTTTTACTTTGTTTGGACCAATCAAGAGTATATTCATTAGAAAGCACATTTAATCTACATTCTAGTGAGGTGCTACAAATCACGCTGTGAGATTTCACAAAAATATGAAAATTATAAACGTAAAATCATTCCTGAATTTCTAGAACTACAAGCAGCGGTCCAGCAAAACGTGTTTGTTTGCTCTCCGAGTAGGTACGGTGGGTGGTTATTCGGTCAGAGAGCGAAGCCGACAGACCAAGAAATGCACGACACGCATCGTTATTTTGTCTCTCGGCTTCGCTCTCTGCCAGAATCACCACCCACCGTACCTACTCGGAGAGCAAACAAACACGTTTTGCTGGACCGCTGCTTGTAGTTCTAGAAATTCAGGAATGATTTTACGTTTATAATTTTCATATTTTTGTGAAATCTCACAGCGTGATTTGTAGCACCTCACTAGAATGTAGATTAAATGTGCTTTCTAATGAATATACTCTTGATTGGTCCAAACAAAGTAAAAGCACTGATAATCCGGGTACAACCTGACAGTGGACCACAAAAACAGATGAAATTTCAATTTGTAAAAAAATCGCGCAAAGTAGTGAACTTTGAAAAATTCCAGTAAATTCAATTTTTGTTGCATCAAAAATCCAAAGACAGCAAAATGTTGGAATTTTAATAGATTTTGTAGTCATATTTTTTTCAAAACTCTACCATCGCTCAAACAGTATTTACTAGCAATCGAATGAAAAGTAGGTTTTTTAGACCACTTTTTTTAACTTTTTGTGACCATTTCATTAAAAAAAAATTAAAAAAATATTTCTTGTCTTCATAATACAGGCATTAACTTCAGCTTTCATATGCATAAGGCAAACATTTTTTTGGACGTGTAACATATGAACTACAGCAGTTTTCGTAAGGCATGTTTTTTCGGATTTTTTTTCTTTCATGTTGAATAACGAGAAAACTTGTAACTTTAGCTGTATATAATGTTCGAAACATATTTTACTGACATTACAAGGTTTCTGTTGATATAAGTTTTATATGAAGTTTATAATAATTCGAACGAATTAAATAGATTTTACTTTTGGAGTGTCAAAATGACACTCTAAGTCGGAAAAGGGAGTTTTTTTGTCCAGCCTTCCAGGGTTCGTCCATAAATAAAGTAAAGATGCAATATTAAAGAACTTTTGAATTCATTTAGGGTCCCCGAAGAAATTTTTCTTTTTTGAAGCTTCTGAAAAAAGTTACAAGCATTCAAACTTGCAATAGTGTCAAAATGACACTCTAATGCGGATGAGGGTTAAGCGATGGAACGATGCAAGAGATCCTTGTTCTCGCTGTTTTTTCGACTCCATTTCCGCGTGTTTTGATTACTTACTTACTTAACTTACTTAATGATCCCGCGCCGATCCTCCGGTGCATAGGGCCGTGGTAAAAGACCTCCACTGTTGACGATCCGGAGCCAGCGTCTTCACCTGGTCCCAGTCAAGATTCTCGTCGACAGTTCGGATTTCAGCGGCTAGACTTCGCCGCCACGAATTTCTGGGTCTGCCTCTTCTTCGATGACCTTCTGGATTCCAATCTAGCGCCTCTCTGCAAATCTCGTTTTCATCTCTTCGCAGCGTGTGCCCAATCCATCTCCACTTACGTTCCCGAATCTCGATTTCTAGCGCCTTTTGATGACACCGGCGATGTAGTTCCTCATTCGAGATCCAGTTGCCAGGCCACCAAGCGCGGATGATATTCCGCAGGCAGCGGTTTACAAATACTTGCAGTTTTCGCGTCGTTACCGCATATGTGCACCAAGTTTCGCACCCGTACAGCAATACGGATTTGACGTTTGAGTTGAAGATTCGGATTTTTGTTCGTAGAGAGATCTGGCGTGACCGCCAGATGTTTCGGAGACTCGCAAACGCAAATCGGGCCTTTCTGATCCGTGTTTCGATGTCTTTTCTGGTACCACCATCAGGCGTAATCTGGCTACCAAGATACTGGAAGCACTCCACTTTCTCAACTTGTTGCCCAGCTACCAGGAAACAGGAGGGATCTCCTGTGTTGATCTCCATCGACTTGGTCTTTCCGACATTGACTTTGAGACCTGCTGCCTTGGAACTTTCGGTGAGGTCGTCGAGTTTGCTCTGCATATCTGGTTGTGTTTGGGCGAGCAAAACAATATCGTCAGCCAGGTCAAGGTCGTTCAGTTGCTCCATTGTTGAAGGATTCCACGGCAATCCTCGGTTCGGTGCACAGTCAATCGATCCAATCAGAATCTCATCCATTACGATTAGAAAAAGTAGCGGTGATAGAATACATCCTTGTCTCACTCCAGCAGTTACCGGGATTGGTTCGGACAAGACACCGTCGTGCAAGACCTTGCACGAAAATGCCTCATACTGTGCTTCGATGAGATGGACTAGTTTCTCTGGGACCCCTCGTCGCCTTAGAGCCGCCCAGATGTTTTCATGGTTAAGTCGGTCAAATGCTTTTTCGAAATCAACGAACACCAGCAGAAGAGAGTCCTGGAATTCGTTGATTTGTTCCAGTATGATTCGGAGCGTTGTGATGTGGTCCACACATGATCGTCGAGATCGGAATCCAGCTTGTTGCCGTCGGAGTGTGGCGTCTATTTTCTCCTGGATCCTGTTCAGAATCACTTTGCAGAGTACTTTGAGGGTTGTACAGATCAACGTTATGCCTCGCCAGTTACCGCACTCTGTCAGGTCTCCTTTCTTCGGGACCTTTACGAGGATACCCTGCATCCAGTCGGCCGGGAATGTTGCAGGATCCCAGAACTTTAAAACTTGCAGGATGTAAACAATGCACTATGAAATAAATCTACTCAAATTTTCATTAATTTCATTCATTTTCCTAGTGTGGCAATTTTATCGTAGACACGTTTTATGTTAAACATAAATCACCAGTAACAATATCAAACGAAAGTTTCAACATTCATTGTTCGTTGCTAAACGTTAGAAGCCATAGGTTTTTAACGTTATCGTGAAAGGAGGTCAACAGTTTGAAACGATTATTTGATTGGAATTTCCAGCCACACTGCATCATTAGACTTGGTGTCAGCTGTTTGAGTTTATGTGTCGCAAAAAACGGTCATGATGAGCAAAATAAAGATCTATGTACCTAATCATAAGTGGGGTTTTCCCAAAGTTCTCTGAAATTACCAGCTATTTTATAATCATTAAATGGATTTCTTTTTTTTATCCGTGACCATTATCATCAACAGGACCGGAGGCATTGTTAAATTGTGAAAATTATTTTATTTTTCACTACTGGTCGACCTTTGGTTACGAATGAACTGACGTCACAAATTCCGCTTCTCGTTTATAAAGGACAGCATCCGATGAACAATTCAGCAGTTGATTTTAGGAAGCGATGTTGACCGTATCTATTTTGGCGAGCTTGTTACTCGGCTGCACTGCTGCAAGCCAGTATCCTTGTGGAATACCAAAGATTCCACAATCAGCGATCGAAGTAGGCAGCGCAACAGCCAAAGGAGAGTGGCCATGGCACACTGCCGTTTATCATAAGACAGGACGTTCCTTGCGCTTGGTCTGTGGTGGTACGCTTATTGGTGAGTCGTTTGTGCTCACTGCGGCACATTGCTTGTTTGATAAAAACTCCAATCAACTCGTGAATCCAAGAAGAGTTTTGGTGAGGCTGGGCCTTCACAAATTGCATAACATTCACCCGGTAAACAGCAGAGAGTTCCGTGTGCAGGAGACGTATTTATTTGCCAACTTCAGCCTCGAAAGCCTACAGAACAATATAGCCATTTTGGAGTTGGCTGAAAGAGTTCGCTTCACAAACTACATTCTGCCAGCTTGTTTGAGTGCAGATTTAACCAATTCTCAGGGAACTTCAATCGGCTGGAGACTTACTGGTGATGAAGACATGGCTACGGAAATAAAAAAGGCGGAACTTCATGTGCTCGACCCTATAACTTGTTTGCTAAGAGATCGAGATTCCTTTGGTTCTAAACTGAATCACGGAGTTTTTTGCGCCGAACATAAATCCGGACCGACGACGGTTTGCAGCAGAGACAGCGGAAGCGGATTTTTCGTCAAACACGAAAACAGCTGGCACTTAATGGGGCTCACATCTTTTATCAGATCCCAGGACACTGACGATTGCTCCGAGGAAAGCTTCACCGATGTACCGTTCTACCTCCCTTGGATCAGGAATATAACCAATACATGAGGGGCCCATTCAAATAGGTATCAACGACACCGCGCCTGATCTTCATGGATGTGAAAAGCTACATCCCAGCTGAAAGGACAATATTTTTAAAGGATTTATATTGAATGAGCACATCAGTTGCCACTGCAAATAAAGAATGTCACAACAAAAATGATATTTGTATTTTTCAGTTATAGTTTTTGCTGAAATATGCGGAATTGAATGGTGTTGAGATGTTTCAATTTGGAGGCATCTTCAGGAATGTTTCACAAAAATTAATCTCGAACAAAACAAGCAATTCTCTCGGATTCAGTGCAGAATTGAAAATAGTGAAGAAATGGCAGGTGAATTTCTTCAAGAATTGTCGATGCTCATGTTACAGGATGGTCAAGAAATCTTTTTGAAACATCTTTGAGTTAATCAAAACTCCATGCTTTAGAATGTTTAGACGTTTCATGAACTTATAGTGAATCTCACGTTGAAAATCTAAATCTGAAATCTGAATCTGAAATCTGAATTTGAAATCTGACACAGAAATCTGAATCTGAGATCTGAATCTGAAATCTGAATCTGAAATCTGAATCTGAAATCTGAATCTGAAATCTGAATCTGAAATCTGAAACTGAAATCTGAATCTGAAATCTGAATCTGAAATCTGAATCTGAAATCTGAATCTGAAATCTGAATCTGAAATCTGAATCTGAAATCTGAATCTGAAATCTGAATCTGAAATCTGAATCTGAAATCTGAATCTGAAATCTGAATCTGAAATCTGAATCTGAAATCTGAATCTGAAATCTGAATCTGAAATCTGAATCTGAAATCTGAATCTGAAATCTGAATCTGAAATCTGAATCTGAAATCTGAATCTGAAATCTGAATCTGAAATCTGAATCTGAAATCTGAATCTGAAATCTGAATCTGAAATCTGAATCTGAAATCTGAATCTGAAATCTGAATCTGAAATCTGAATCTGAAATCTGAATCTGAAATCTGAATCTGAAATCTGAATCTGAAATCTGAATCTGAAATCTGAATCTGAAATCTGAATCTGAAATCTGAATCTGAAATCTGAATCTGAAATCTGAATCTGAAATCTGAATCTGAAATCTGAATCTGAAATCTGAATCTGAAATCTGAATCTGAAATCTGAATCTGAAATCTGAATCTGAAATCTGAATCTGAAATCTGAATCTGAAATCTGAATCTGAAATCTGAATCTGAAATCTGAATTTGAAATCTGAATCTGAAATCTGAATCTGAAATCTGAATCTGAAATCTGAATCTGAAATCTGAATCTGAAATCTGAATCTGAAATCTGAATCTGAAATCTGAATCTGAAATCTGAATCTGAAATCTGAATTTGAAATCTGAATCTGAAATCTGAATCTGAAATCTGAATCTGAAATCTGAATCTGAAATCTGAATCTGAAATCTGAATCTGAAATCTGAATCTGAAATCTGAATCTGAAATCTGAATCTGAAATCTGAATCTGAAATCTGAATCTGAAATCTGAATCTGAAATCTGAATCTGAAATCTGAATCTGAAATCTGAATCTGAAATCTGAATCTGAAATCTGAATCTGAAATCTGAATCTGAAATCTGAATCTGAAATCTGAATCTGAAATCTAAATCTGAAATCTGAATCTGAAATCTGAATCTGAAATCTGAATCTGAAATCTGAATCTGAAATCTGAATCTGAAATCTGAATCTGAAATCTGAATCTGAAATCTGAATCTGAATCTGAATCTGAAATCTGAAATCTGAATCTGAATCTGAAATCTGAATCTGAAATCTGAATCTGAAATCTGAATCTGAAATCTGAATCTGAAATCTGAATCTGAAATCTGAATCTGAAATCTGAATCTGAAATCTGAATCTGAAATCTGAATCTGAAATCTGAATCTGAAATCTGAATCTGAATCTGAAATCTGAATCTGAAATCTGAATCTGAATCTGAAATCTGAATCTGAAATCTGAATCTGAAATCTGAATCTGAAATCTGAATCTGAAATCTGAATCTGAAATCTGAATCTGAAATCTGAATCTGAAATCTGAATCTGAAATCTGAATCTGAAATCTGAATCTGAAATCTGAATCTGAAATCTGAATCTGAAATCTGAATCTGAAATCTGAATCTGAAATCTGAATCTGAAATCTGAATCTGAAATCTGAATCTGAAATCTGAATCTGAAATCTGAATCTGAAATCTGAATCTGAAATCTGAATCTGAAATCTGAATCTGAAATCTGAATCTGAAATCTGAATCTGAAATCTGAATCTGAAATCTGAATCTGAAATCTGAATCTGAAATCTGAATCTGAAATCTGAATCTGAAATCTGAATCTGAAATCTGAATCTGAAATCTGAATCTGAAATCTGAATCTGAAATCTGAATCTGAAATCTGAATCTGAAATCTGAATCTGAGATCTGAATCTGAAATCTGAATCTGAAATCTGAATCTGAAATCTGAATCTGAAATCTGAATCTGAAATCTGAATCTGAAATCTGAATCTGAAATCTGAATCTGAAATCTGAATCTGAAATCTGAATCTGAAATCTGAATCTGAAATCTGAATCTGAAATCTGAAATCTGAATCTGAAATCTGAATCTGAAATCTGAATCTGAAATCTGAATCTGAAATCTGAATCTGAAATCTGAATCTGAAATCTGAATCTGAAATCTGAATCTGAAATCTGAATCTGAAATCTGAATCTGAAATCTGAATCTGAAATCTGAATCTGAAATCTGAATCTGAAATCTGAATCTGAAATCTGAATCTGAAATCTGAATCTGAAATCTGAATCTGAAATCTGAATCTGAAATCTGAATCTGAAATCTGAATCTGAAATCTGAATCTGAAATCTGAATCTGAAATCTGAATCTGAAATCTGAATCTGAAATCTGAATCTGAAATCTGAATCTGGAATCTGAATCTGAAATCTGAATCTGAAATCTGAATCTGAAATCTGAATCTGAAATCTGAATCTGAAATCTGAATCTGAAATCTGAATCTGAAATCTGAATCTGAAATCTGAATCTGAAATCTGAATCTGAAATCTGAATCTGAAATCTGAATCTGAAATCTGAATCTGAAATCTGAATCTGAAATCTGAATCTGAAATCTGAATCTGAAATCTGAATCTGAAATCTGAATCTGAAATCTGAATCTGAAATCTGAATCTGAAATCTGAATCTGAAATCTGAATCTGAAATCTGAATCTGAAATCTGAATCTGAAATCTGAATCTGAAATCTGAATCTGAAATCTGAATCTGAAATCTGAATCTGAAATCTGAATCTGAAATCTGAATCTGAAATCTGAATCTGAAATCTGAATCTGAAATCTGAATCTGAAATCTGAATCTGAAATCTGAATCTGAAATCTGAATCTGAAATCTGAATCTGAAATCTGAATCTGAAATCTGAAATCTGAAATCAGAATCTGAAATCTGAATCTTAAATCTGAATCTGAAATCTGAAATCTGAAATCTCAATGTGAAATCTGAAATGTTGATTTCAGACATCTGGAAATTGATATTTTCATTTTCATTTAATGGCTCATTCCCAAAATTGAATATTATCAAACTTTTCCCTATCATATTCGTTGCGTCCATCGAAATTTTTACACATGTTCAAACGTTTTCCTCTTAATGAAAGTCAAACAAAGAATATTACCTACCATGAATCAACCCAACCCACACTGCCGCGACTTTCGGTGAAAAACGACATCAAATTTTCCCATATCACCGACCATAATGCGATCAGAACCAAAATTCGAGCGTGGGTGGGGGACTCATTATTCTAGGAAATTTCCATAAATGAATTAACCGTACCTTCCCGGCCTAGGTTTGGCTTCGCCGACCTCGCCTCGGAGTCACTTCCGGGTGGGAGGGAGTTTGTCAAATTTAAACGCCCGAGTGGGTGATGACACATCAGCTACCTTTATATGTTCAGACGAGACGCCTGTTGATATCTGCAAGTTTTGTAGACAACTTAATTTAATTTGCTGCTTTGCCCGCGGAGTTTGGTTTGGTACATCGATGTTTGAGAAGACTTTCTTTCAGGCGGTTTTGTGGTGTTTTGGTGATGAAAGTGTAAGTTATATGGCGACCGTCAAAAAAAGTAATCAATTTTGTATATCTGATTTGTTTTCTTGCTGTTTATTTGTTAAAATGTTTCATTAAATTGAAAGGTTCAGTAACGTTTTCAATTATTTTGTGCTATTTTAGGATCAAAAACTTCCTGTAACAACATTCCGGGTTTCCTACTAAAATTTTCTCCCTCAACGAAAAGGATAAATCGTGGTTTGCCACCCAACTGGCGTGGATGGATTCTGATTTGTGCCAGCAGCCATCTTCTTTCCATTCATTGGCATCCTTTTGCAGATTGTTCAACGACACGATGCGAAGGAAAAGTTTGCTCCCCGGTTCGATTTCTTAATTTAATCAACCAACGACTCGGTTCATTAAACAGAACATGCAAGTAATTAGTGCTGAATATTTTTCTCACTTACAAAAAGCTGTTAATTTTGTATCTTTTGAAAAATCTTGTCATCAATCGTGATTCCCCAAACTTCATTTAACAAATTTAGAAATAGATTATTTTGAAATTGAAAACAGAGAAAGTTTACTCACCGACCGAGGAACTTTTCCGGAATGATGCGTAGCGAAACGCCAAGCATGGCTCCAAAGGAATCGAGAAAGGTGTGCGGAAACATTTCCGCCAATGATGAACTTGTCACGTACAAAATTGAGAACATTGTCATGGTTGCAAAAATGGTGATCCAAATTGGGATGCTGAAACGAAAAAAAAATCCAACAAACCATAAATTAAACATTGCTTAACTTGCTCATTTTGTTATCTTTCTTTTTTCATTACAGGTAAAACGAGTTAAAGACAATTTTCAAAAAATAGTGAGTATGCTTTTAAAAACACCAGAAAAAATTTAAATGAATATTTGTTGATTCAAACATGATTACCATTTGATTTTTGACAATTCTGTCAATTTTGACAATTTTGACAATTTTGACAATTTTGACAATTTTGACAATTTTGACAATTTTGACAATTTTGACAATTTTGACAATTTTTACAATTTTGACAATTTTGACAATTTTGACAATTTTGACAATTTTGACAATTTTGACAATTTTGACAATTTTGACAATTTTGACAATTTTGACAATTTTGACAATTTTGACAATTTTGACAATTTTGACAATTTTGACAATTTTGACAATTTTGACAATTTTGACAATTTTGACAATTTTGACAATTTTGACAATTTTGACAATTTTGACAATTTTGACAATTTTGACAATTTTGACAATTTTGACAATTTTGACAATTTTGACAATTTTGACAATTTTGACAATTTTGACAATTTTGACAATTTTGACAATTTTGACAATTTTGACAATTTTGACAATTTTGACAATTTTGACAATTTTGACAATTTTGACAATTTTGACAATTTTGACAATTTTGACAATTTTGACAATTTTGACAATTTTGACAATTTTGACAATTATGACAATTTTGACAATTTTGACAATTTTGACAATTTTGACAATTTTGACAATTTTGACAATTTTGACAATTTTGACAATTTTGACAATTTTGACAATTTTGACAATTTTGACAATTTTGACAATTTTGACAATTTTGACAATTTTGACAATTTTGACAATTTTGACAATTTTGACAATTTTGACAATTTTGACAATTTTGACAATTTTGACAATTTTGACAATTTTGACAATTTTGACAATTTTGCAAATTTTGCAAACTTTGCAAATTTTGACAATTTTGACTATTTTGACAATTTTGACAATTTTGACAATTTTGACAATTTTGACAATTTTGACAATTTTGACAATTTTGACAATTTTGAAAATTTTGAAAATTTTGAAAATTTTGAAAATTTTGAATAAAAATGACAAAAATGACAAAAATGACAAAAATGACAAAAATGACAAAAATGACAAAAATGACAAAAATGACAAAAATGACAAAAATGACAAAAATGACAAAAATGACAAAAATGACAAAAATGACAAAAATGACAAAAATAACAAAAATGACAAAAATGACAAAAATGACAAAAATGACAAAAATGACAAAAATGACAAAAATGACAAAAATGACAAAAATGACAAAAATGACAAAAATGACAAAAATGACAAAAATGACAAAAATGACAAAAATGACAAAAATGACAAAAATGACAAAAATGACAAAAATGACAAAAATGACAAAAATGACAAAAATGACAAAAATGACAAAAATGACAAAAATGACAAAAGTGACAAAAATGACAAAAATGACAAAAATGACAAAAATGACAAAAATGACAAAAATGACAAAAATGACAAAAATGACAAAAATGACAAAAATGACAAAAATGACAAAAATGACAAAATGACAAAAATGACAAAAATGACAAAAATGACAAAAATGACAAAAATGACAAAAATGACAAAAATGACAAAAATAACAAAAATGACAAAAATGACAAAAATGACAAAAATGACAAAAATGACAAAAATGACAAAAATGACAAAAATGACAAAAATAACAAAAATTACAAAAATGACAAAAATGACAAAAATGACAAAAATGACAAAAATGACAAAAATGACAAAAATGACAAAAATGACAAAAATGACAAAAATGACAAAAGTAACAAAAATGACAAAAATGACAAAAACGACAAAAATGACAAAAATGACAAAAATGACAAAAATGACAAAAATGACAAAAATGATAAAAATGACAAAAATGACAAAAATGACAAAAATGACAAAAATGACAAAAATGACAAAAATGACAAAAATGACAAAAATGACAAAAATGACAAAAATGACAAAAATGACAAAAATGACAAAATGAAAAAAAATGACAAAATGAAAAAAAATGACAAAAATGACAAAAATTACTAAAATAACAAAAATTAAAAAATTACAAAAATTACAAAAATTACAAAAATTACAAAAATTACAAAAATTACAAAAATTACAAAAATTACAAAAATTACAAAAATTACAAAAATTACAAAAATTACAAAAATTACAAAAATTACAAAAATTACAAAAATTACAAAAATTACAAAAATTACAAAAATTACAAAAATTACAAAAATTACAAAAATTACAAAAATAACAAAAATTACAAAAATTACAAAAATTACAAAAATTACAAAAATTACAAAAATTACAAAAATTACAAAAATTACAAAAATTACAAAAATTACAAAAATTACAAAAATTACAAAAATTACAAAAATTACAAAAATTACAAAAATTACAAAAATTACGAAAATTACAAAAATTACAAAAATTACAAAAATTACAAAAATTACAAAAATTACAAAAATGACAAAAATTACAAAAATTATAAAATCGACCAAATAGACAAAATTTTCCAAAATTTCAAAAGTGTCCAAATATTTTCAAGAATTCGAAAAATTATTAGAATTGAAAAAATAAGCAGTCAATATTTTTACAAGAATGATTTCAATAAAGTTATTAATTAAGTTTATGAATTGTTTTCAATGTTTTCATCCAATGGGAATTCAAAGTTCACACAGTATTCGTGTTCCTAGATTTGGCCAAATTGCTCAGAGCAACCAAACCATGGTTCCTTGAGGAGATGTTCTCATTAATTAATTTAATTTATGAGACATACACTCCCTCTTGCTTCCTTACTCCCTCAAAAATACGCTCATACACATATTTGCACATAATATCTTGATGTGTAAGGCAACCGGAAACGATGGCCAAATAGAACATCGAGATGTTTGCGGAGGCAAAATTTTCGCCCGGACCAACTTTTCGCCAGAACACCAAAAGTTGAGAAGTCATCGTTTGGGGACCATTTAATGAGTTTGTGTGTGTGAGAATGTTTGGGTTCGATTGAATTAGGAGCTTTCCGACAAAATTCGTGAAACCACGCGTAAATCCGAAGCAATTTCTTTGGAAGCTCGAATGCAGTCTGGAAAATAAGGAAGAGCGTTCCGTGTTGTTAGATGGAGCCATCTTTGGCTCATATTTCACTTTTGGGAAATTATGGCGAGTGAAAAGTTTTCCATCTTTCATAATGGCAAAGTGTTAGCGAAGGGTTTTTTGCTAATAAATAAACTCGTAAGCGTTCAGCTCTGAATGATAGCGGATTGAAAGACAACCAAATTAAATTTAGTACCACACTTTTTAGTCACTCGCCGATGGTTTTTTTTTTCAAATAAGGGAAATAATTGACTAATTAGTTGTCGATTTTAATATATTCCAATTGTAGTTTGAAAAAAAAACTCCAAAAATTCTCCTAAACATTTTCAAAAAAGCTTCAGCAATAATGTTTTCCGCGTGATATGGGTCCTTAAGACGTCAATTCGAAACATTTCCACGAAAAAAAAAACCCTAAGTGAGCTGCCAGAACTACGGCTTTCTGCTAAGAATTATCTGTAAATTGTTTCAGCAGATCTAATTTACTTTCAAAAAACCTCGTCAGTTGAATACCTTTGAAATATTCATTTAGTTTCCAAAAGATTTATGAAAACGCCTCATTCAGATTAAGACCCCTTTTCCATTCCCCAATACATTAGAGTGGCTCAAAATTGCTTATTTCTGAAATTCTAGGGGCTGATCCTCCAAATGCTAGTTCGAGGTTTGATAAACCATTTTTTTTAAATATGGCGGCAACTAAGAAAAAACATGTTTAGAGGTCGCACTGGGTCGATTTTTGAAAAAAAGTCCATTTTTTAATTTCGTACCAGGAAAATTTTAATTCAAAGAAACACTGAACATATGAGTTTAATATTTTTGTGTTAACATATTTTTTAAATTTTGTTTAGATTACAAGCATTCCATTAAAAGTACAAAAAACCCATATTTTGTATCACAGCTTTTTTTGCATGCTTTTTTTTTGTTTTTTTTGTCGATCGATGTTTTTTTAAATCGTCCAAATAGTGTACCTTGCATTTTGCTTTTTGATAACCAAAACCACCAAAAGAGGCGAATTTTAACGTACAACAAATTTGCCGAAGAAAGCATTTTATTTATTCAAAAGTTCAAATTGGTTCAAAGTTGATAACTCAGTTCCTTAAAATAGCATGTTTCTGCTAAATTCAGGAAATTAACAACATTGATATAAAAAATAACGAAAAAAAAAATTGAGTATTTGGTGTCATTCTAGAGACGAATCTTGGAGACAAAAAATGAAAAAGGAAAGTAAAAAAAAAAGAAAAATTTGGAAAAATAAAGAGAATGGGAAGTAAATACTACTTGATGAAAGATTAAAAAAAACATAAACGATAAAAAGAGAAAAAAGCTAGAAATTCGGAGAAAAAATAAACAAAGTTATAACCAAAAAATCGGTTAGAATTCAGCTCAAATAAAATCAGAAAATGAAGAGAGAAGATAAAAGAACGAATCTGAAATGAGATTCGATAACACCGATAAAAACAAGAGAAGACTTAAATTTGAAGTACGACATATATTAAAAATGACATAGTCGCAAAGAAAGAGGGATAGCATGGAAAATATTAGTAAAAAAATAAATAAGAGGAGGTCACGAAGAAAGCCAAAAGGAAAAGAAAGAACATAACTGAGAAACGAAAACAAAATTTAAAAAATCGGAAGAACAGGAAAAATAAAGAGAATGGAAAAGAATAAGCTCTTTTGAAAGTATTAAGAAAAAAAAGAAACAGAGAAGAAATCAAAGCAGGAGAAGTGAAAAAATAACAGCGCTTAAAAACGAAGAATTATGCTCGATTTAAAAAAAAAGAAAGTGAAAAAATGAGAGAAAATTTAAAAAATGGAAAGCAGTACCGAGAAAATACAAAGGAAAAAGAAAGTAGATAAATGGAAAATTGAAAAAAAGTTTTAAAACAGCGAAAAAAACATAAAAAAAAGAAATTAAATCTAATGGAATTAAAACGATAATAATAAAAAAATTAGAGAAGCTATTAAAGCAGATATACAGTTAAAAAAACTTAAACAGTGTGAAAAAAACGAAAAAAAAACCTTAAACTGAAAATATCTGCTGAACAGACTAAAATAGAGAAAAGGAGAAGGAGATTGACAGAAGAAAGAAGAGAAAAGAAAGAGAAAATATAGTAAAAATGAAAGAGCACAAGAAATAAGTGAACAAGATTGAAATTTTAACTGGAAATACCGAAAAACGAGAAAAAAACAAGAAAAAAAAAGATTAAAAGAGAGAAGAAAAATTTGAATAGAAGGTAGAAAAGCAATAGTTGAGGTTTATGAAAAAGAAACGCAAAAGAGCTTACAGAAATAAAGACCGAGAAGTAAGAAGATTGGATTGAAAAAAAGCAAAAAAAGATTCAATGTAATTCAATTCCATTTTCTGGTTGCAATATTTTTGGTGTTTTGACACAAATTTCAAAAGAATTTGCTGAATATGCAACTTGAGAACGAAACATATTGATTGATCCAAAGTCGGTTTTAAAATATTTGAAATTTTGACTTAACGAAAAAACACAATGCTGTCATAGAGGATAGGCAGGTAGCAATGTAGTGAATACAGCTAAAGACGAAACATGAATTCATAAAAACGAGTTAATCTATTAATTTCAATCGGATAAAATAAACTGTTTGTTTTGTTTATTTTTATAGAGACTTGAAATTTAGAATTCATTCGCCTCTTGAATAAATTAACCTTTTTTTACCTAAATATGAATAAAAACATTTGAACGTATAGAATTTCGATGCTGTCAGTTTCGCAAAACGACATAGACATCGAAAGTTACGAGAGAAAAAAAATGGATATTGGGTGTCATTCTATTAATGAATCTGCGCATTTTCTATCGATTCGATGATACTTTAACCACTGATCACACTGACATGACACTTTCAACCATTTTCTGTCTTATTTATTTTGTCAGATTTTGTAGGTTCGCAATACCAACGGAAGGTGGCGAGCCCGAAAAATATTACAAAAAATGCCCTGTAGGAAAAATGTTCCTGTTTAGCCCGACTTGATCATAGAAATTGTATGTTTTTTTTTATAAGTTGGATGGCATTTCCTAACTGGGATAGCATTTCTTCAAATCGTTCGATGCGCACTCTGGTATCGAAATTGTAAACTGTTGGAAAAATTATCCAGTAAACGAAATCGAGTGTCCAGTCAGTATGGTCAGTGCATTAACGATGCCTTTTTGTGCTATGACAGCTAAATCAACACAAAATAATCGTTATGTTCGTTGTTTGTAGAAAGTTAAATTGGAGTTTAAACTCTTAAAAACATGTGTTTTTGTTTTCAAAATGATGATACCTTAATATTGACTCCGGCCAGAATCACTGAAAAATGAACTCTCAAAATGCGCTAACTAGGCCGGTAACGAATAAATTTGCTGTTTGTGTAAGAATGCCTTGTTTTGCTATCTTGGAAAAAACAAAACCAAATTAAGCTATCATTTTAATCTGAATGCCTTATTTTGGTATTGATTTGGCACCACATTTCCTTATATTGATGCTTCAACGAAACCTAATGTTGCCATCGCAAAAAAATCTACGCTTAATTTTGCTTTTATTTTGGCATTGATAGTTCATTTTGGTTACTGTTTGCTATCGATCCAGACATCAAAGTCTGCTCAGGGAGACATTGCAGACATTTAAAAAAAAAATAGAGTCTTGGGGCCATTTTCGTTTCACGCGATTAAAACTATTACTATACCAGGTGTTATTACTATACTGTTATAATTCGGCTAAACTCTTCAACTTATGTTTTTTGTCATGAATTGATCATGAACTGCTTTGAAATACTATAACTAAACGTAAATAATGCTCCATTCATGGACAACCATCAGTCTCGGGCTTGAAGCCGCTCAGCCGTCAGATAACTCGTTACGTCCATAAAGATCAGCGGAAGAATGTCGTTACGTGAAATACCGTAGGCCAAAATTCCACGTATCTTCCACTGATTGTTTTCCTCCATAAAAAGGCCAGCACCCCCACTGCCCTGAGTAGCGGAACCATTGAGATACCGGGCGCAAAATTGTGTATCCTTCAATCTTCGGCTGTACAACGGAACCTCTTTCAGGCAATCGACCGTAGGAATAATTTCGAACATTGCCTCCTCCGAAGATACCGGATTCGAATCATTGTCGAACTTCCACGTGATCAACTGCCCAGTTTTGTGGGCAATTTTATCCAACCCAGTATCACCCTTCCATAGGCAGATGGGCTGAATGTACTCCGAGAACACGATGTCGGAGTAAAGTTGCAACAAGGTGGGTCCATTCTCCCGGATGATCACTTTGCTGACATCGAGCTCCTGGCTGAATCGAACCTTCCCAAAGATGTCTTCACTGAGGCCAATCCGAATGAAGTAGTCTGACGGTTTCCATGGCTTATTTGTCTCGATGCAGAATCCAGCCGTGATCACGGTTTTTTTCGCCAGAATAGTAATGCCACATAGGTACCGAATTCTTTCGGAATTTCTCCGATAGAGCGCTCCGTGCCAGGGCCAATTGTATACCAGTTCCGTCTCCGTTTGATCTTCAGCTCCAATTGAGTATCGTTTGATCTGCTTCCGCTGCCCGCAGAAGGATGCTGGGAACAACGGAAAGTACTTGTTGGTTCTCTGATAGATTAACACGTTCGTCGCCACGCTCATTTTGGTAGTTTTGCTAGCCGGGCCCAAAGAAATTTTCAGAGAGAGAAAGCAAAGAGGGAGAACTCCCATATTTGAAACGTGTGGCGAAGCTGAGCGGTAAACTCAAGTAAGAGAGCGTCACCTGCTTTTTGATGTGACGGGGCTCCCCAAGAAATACACCCGTCTGCCGAATATGGGTGACGTGGCGACGAACGTGTTAAGTTAGTAAGGGCTGTACGCGGAAAAAATTGCGACACTTTCGTTTGAAACGACTACTGATTGAGTAGCGCACTCAGATTCTAACGTATTATTTACATCAACCTTCCTACCTACAACATGTTTTTTTAATTATTCAAGTGATTTTGAGATTACTACCAATTCAAGATTTCTCGGGCAGAAAATGTTAAACAACAATGGCGCCCCATTATCCTTACATTGCTTATCAAACCTTGTCCACCTTAAAAACCCTTCTTATTTTTCTAAATTTTTCAAGATCATGACCGCAAGTAATGCAAAAAGGTCGTATAAAACCGTATAAAACCCGAACCGTTTTTGTTTTTTCAATCGATTAACTTAACAATTGGTTGTGGTCACGCCAGATAAATTTTGAAATTAGGATTCGAACATTGACGTAAATTGCCTTATTTTCACAGCTTTAAATTTTCAAAATACGACACTTCAAATTTTTGACGAATTTTCAAATGTAGCTGTTTTTCGTCAAAAGAAAGTGTTGCATTTTTTCGCGTACAGTCCTCAGTAAACATTAGAGATACTAACCTGTTTTATCCTTCACTTGAACGTTGGTAATGCTCTTGATCCATGGGATGTAATCCGTTACATTGGTAAAACCGGCGTAGCTATCCGTTGCACAAAAGTTGGTGGTATCGGGTCGCTTCTTGATGAATGATACAATCCCCATCAAGTGCCAGCTGTTTCGATGTTTGACGAACAATCCACCCCCGCTGTCCCCATTGCAGACGGTTGTTCCGTTTTTGTGCCCGGCACAGAACATTCCTCGATCAATGGTGTGACCAAAATAATCACGATCGCTGATTAAACAGTTTACCGAATCTATGATTGGGAGGTCAGCTTTCTTCAGAATAGGAGATATTTCGTCATTATCGGTAAGACCCCATCCGATTGAAGTTCCTTGAGAGCTTGTGGACTCCGTGCTCAAACAAGCGGGCAGAATGAAGTTCGTGAAGCGAGCTACCTCAGCCAGCTCCAAGATGGCGATATCGTTCTGTAAGCTTTCGCGACTGAAGTTGGCATACATATGCATTGCCTGGACCGGAAACTCTTTGCTGGTGACAGAGTTGATTTCATCCAGATTATGAACGCCAAGTCGAACCGAAATCCGCTTCCGGTTCATCAGTTGATAGGTGTTTTCGTTGAACAGACAGTGAGCTGCCGTCAGAACGAATTCTTCACTAATCAGAGTTCCACCACAGGCATAGCTGTAAGATCGTCCTTCCTTGTGGTAGATGGCTGCGTGCCATGGCCATTCTCCGTGATTTACGGAACTTCCTCCCTTGATGGTTGCCTGATGCTGCACTTTCGGCACACCGCAGGGAAATTCCTCCGTAACTGCGCCACCAACAAACAAACTCGCCAAGATTAAAACGGCCAACATCACTTTTTCAACCTTCACAGCTCAAAGGGTAACCAGAACTGACTTTCGCAATCGCAAACAGGATTGGATTGCAGAGCTTGTCCCTTAAGGTTCCGGTACACGCGAGCAAGTATCAAACAAGAAACAACTCTCTAAACAAACGAATTGATCGTTTGAAAACAACTTCTGGTTATCAATTCTAGACGGATGGGAAAAAACCGGTCCAAAGACGATGCTCGCACAACGTCTCCTCCTATCAATTAATGTTACGTTGTGATGCCTGCAAATTATGCATGGCATACACTGTTCCTACTCGCATAACTTGCATTTTTCATCTAACCTGACAGTTCGTCATTTGGATCTTCGGGCTTAAATATAAAACATTAAAAAAAAAGTGATTTTGTCCTTGAAATGTCAAAAAAATGTATACATTCGTGACTGCTCAAGCAACCAAAAGTCCCATATCTACTTGAACTCGTGCCTTCAATGTTCGAGTATGTAGGGTGAGGTAGGTAGAGTTTCGCAACGAGGTAAGAGGCCAAGTGTATTTCAAAATAAAATCAAATTCAAATATTTTTTAATGATCAACCATATGCCAACTAGTCAGGTATATACATGGATGCCGGAATACCTGTGGTATATTTATAAAAATAAGATATTTTTTTTATAAATTTTTGACTGGTTTTTGGAAGTGATTGAAACATTCGTCCAAAATAAACACAAACACTCATTCGAAGCACATACGTCCACAAGAGTTGACACGAAACCATGGTATCGGGTATGGAAAATACTGCATTAGAGATACTCTGAATAGTTAATCATAAGAATGCAAAGGGTGCATCTTTTGGTAAAACTGCGGTGAATCCGTGCACCCATGGTGGATTATAATTTTGGGCTGAATAAAACGAATTTCAGCACATTGATGATATTGATTAAGTTGTGTTCGACTTTTTAACGAGACTTTTGATTGCTTGGGTGTAATATTTGAAACATACCCGCATATCAGTCCCATCTGTGAAATACCATGGATGTAGTTACTTTACCATGTTTCTTTCGGTGAAATAATCTTTGATTTATCGTTTGAAGTCATTTTAAAAAGACTCCTCACTTGATGTCGAATTATGTACAATTGTTTTATAAGGAAGGTTAAAAATAAGAAAGGAATGTCTTCCTGTGAGAATAAACTATAAGAAACAACTTAAAATCAGTATGAGATTCTACTTACAATGTAGTTACAATTCACGATATTTTTCCAAAAGTATCTTTCTTATTTTAATAACTGATTCAGAAGTTCAAAAATGATGAAATAAAAGTCTTACAAAAACGCTTGGTTAGCAAAACACAGTTTGTAAGGGACTGTTATGCGAGAAGATTTGAGAAAGGTTTCGAATCTACTAAACAAAACTAAACTAAAATGGTGCTCCCGATCAAAAAAGTGAAAAATGAAAAATGATTTGAACAATTATTGTTTGCAACAATCATAATAGTGAGAGACCTCTAATCCCATCACAGGCTCTGAAGAAGTTAAATGTTCAAATATTTCGTCTACGGATTTTGTCTGACGTAACCACTTCAAAACCTGTCAAAATTGTCAAAATTATCAAAATTGTCAAAATTGTGAAAGTTGTCAAAATGGTCAAAATGGTCAAAATTGTCAAAATTGTCAAAATTGTCAAAATTGTCAAAATTGTCAAAATTGTCAAAATTGTCAAAATTGTCAAAATTGTCAAAATTGTCAAAATGGTCAAAATGGTCAAAATTGTCAAAATTTTCAAAATTGTCAAAATTGTCAAAATTGTCAAAATTGTCAAAATTGTCAAAATTGTCAAAATTGTCAAAATTGTCAAAATTGTCAAAATTGTCAAAATTGTCAAAATTGTCAAAATTGTCAAAATTGTCAAAATTGTCAAAATTGTCAAAATTGTCAAAATTGTCAAAATTGTCAAAATTGTCAAAATTGTCAAAATTGTCAAAATTGTCAAAATTGTCAAAATTGTCAAAATTGTCAAAATTGTCAAAATTGTCAAAATTGTCAAAATTGTCAAAATTGTCAAAATTGTCAAAATTGTCAAAATTGTCAAAATTGTCAAAATTGTCAAAATTGTCAAAATTGTCAAAATTGTCAAAATTGTCAAAATTGTCAAAATTGTCAAAATTGTCAAAATTGTCAAAATTGTCAAAATTGTCAAAATTGTCAAAACTGTCAAAACTGTCAAAATTGTCGAAATTTGTCTAAATTTTTAAAAATTGTCAAAATTGTAAAACTGTCAAATATGTCAAAATTGTCAAAATTGTCAAAAAACATATTTAAGATTTCAGATTCAAATATCAGATTCAGATTTCAGATTCAGATTTCAGATTCAGTTTTCGGATTCAGGTTTCGGATTCAGGTTTCAGATTCAGATTTCAGATTCAGATTATAGATTCAGACTTCAGATTCAGATTTCAGATTCAGATTTCAGATTCAGATTTCAGATTCAGATTTCAGATTCAGATTTCAGATTCAGATTTCAGATTCAGATTTCAGATTCAGATTTCAGATTCAGATTTCAGATTCAGATTTCAGATTCAGATTTCAGATTCAGATTTCAGATTCAGATTTCAGATTCAGATTTCAGATTCAGATTTCAGATTCAGATTTCAGATTCAGATTTCAGATTCAGATTTCAGATTCAGATTTCAGATTCAGATTTCAGATTCAGATTTCAGATTCAGATTTCAGATTCAGATTTCAGATTCAGATTTCAGATTCAGATTTCAGATTCAGATTTCAGATTCAGATTTCAGATTCAGATTTCAGATTCAGATTTCAGATTCAGATTTCAGATTCAGATTTCAGATTCAGATTTCAGATTCAGATTTCAGATTCAGATTTCAGATTCAGATTTCAGATTCAGATTTCAGATTCAGATTTCAGATTCAGATTTCAGATTCAGATTTCAGATTCAGATTTCAGATTCAGATTTCAGATTCAGATTTCAGATTCAGATTTCAGATTCAGATTTCAGATTCAGATTTCAGATTCAGATTTCAGATTCAGATTTCAGATTCAGATTTCAGATTCAGATTTCAGATTCAGATTTCAGATTCAGATTTCAGATTCAGATTTCAGATTCAGATTTCAGATTCAGATTTCAGATTCAGATTTCAGATTCAGATTTCAGATTCAGATTTCAGATTCAGATTTCAGATTCAGATTTCAGATTCAGATTTCAGATTCAGATTTCAGATTCAGATTTCAGATTCAGATTTCAGATTCAGATTTCAGATTCAGATTTCAGATTCAGATTTCAGATTCAGATTTCAGATTCAGATTTCAGATTCAGATTTCAGATTCAGATTTCAGATTCAGATTTCAGATTCAGATTTCAGATTCAGATTTCAGATTCAGATTTCAGATTCAGATTTCAGATTCAGATTTAAGATTCAGATTTCAGATTCAGATTTCAGATTCAGATTTCAGATTCAGATTTCAGATTCAGATTTCAGATTCAGATTTCAGATTCAGATTTCAGATTCAGATTTCAGATTCAGATTTCAGATTCAGATTTCAGATTCAGATTTCAGATTCAGATTTCAGATTCAGATTTCAGATTCAGATTTCAGATTCAGATTTCAGATTCAGATTTCAGATTCAGATTTCAGATTCAGATTTCAGATTCAGATTTCAGATTCAGATTTCAGATTCAGATTTCAGATTCAGATTTCAGATTCAGATTTCAGATTCAGATTTCAGATTCAGATTTCAGATTCAGATTTCAGATTCAGATTTCAGATTCAGATTTCAGATTCAGATTTCAGATTCAGATTTCAGATTCAGATTTCAGATTCAGATTTCAGATTCAGATTTCAGATTCAGATTTCAGATTCAGATTTCAGATTCAGATTTCAGATTCAGATTTCAGATTCAGATTTCAGATTCAGATTTCAGATTCAGATTTCAGATTCAGATTTCAGATTCAGATTTCAGATTCAGATTTCAGATTCAGATTTCAGATTCAGATTTCAGATTCAGATTTCAGATTCAGATTTCAGATTCAGATTTCAGATTCAGATTTCAGATTCAGATTTCAGATTCAGATTTCAGATTCAGATTTCAGATTCAGATTTCAGATTCAGATTTCAGATTCAGATTTCAGATTCAGATTTCAGATTCAGATTTCAGATTCAGATTTCAGATTCAGATTTCAGATTCAGATTTCAGATTCAGATTTCAGATTCAGATTTCAGATTCAGATTTCAGATTCAGATTTCAGATTCAGATTTCAGATTCTGATTTCAGATTCAGATTTCAGATTCAGATTTCAGATTCAGATTTCAGATTCAGATTTCAGATTCAGATTTCAGATTCAGATTTCAGATTCAGATTTCAGATTCAGATTTCAGATTCAGATTTCAGATTCAGATTTCAGATTCAGATTTCAGATTCAGATTTCAGATTCAGATTTCAGATTCAGATTTCAGATTCAGATTTCAGATTCAGATTTCAGATTCAGATTTCAGATTCAGATTTCAGATTCAGATTTCAGATTCAGATTTCAGATTCAGATTTCAGATTCAGATTTCAGATTCAGATTTCAGATTCAGATTTCAGATTCAGATTTCAGATTCAGATTTCAGATTCAGATTTCAGATTCAGATTTCAGATTCAGATTTCAGATTCAGATTTCAGATTCGGATTTCAGATTCAGATTTCAGATTCAGATTTCAGATTCAGATTTCAGATTCAGATTTCAGATTCAGATTTCAGATTCAGATTTCAGATTCAGATTTCAGATTCAGATTTCAGATTCAGATTTCAGATTCAGATTTCAGATTCAGATTTCAGATTCAGATTTCAGATTCAGATTTCAGATTCAGATTTCAGATTCAGATTTCAGATTCAGATTTCAGATTCAGATTTCAGATTCAGATTTCAGATTCAGATTTCAGATTCAGATTTCAGATTCAGATTTCAGATTCAGATTTCAGATTCAGATTTCAGATTCAGATTTCAGATTCAGATTTCAGATTCAGATTTCAGATTCAGATTTCAGATTCAGATTTCAGATTCAGATTTCAGATTCAGATTTCAGATTCAGATTTCAGATTCAGATTTCAGATTCAGATTTCAGATTCAGATTTCAGATTCAGATTTTAGATTCAGATTTCAGATTTCAGATTCAGATTTCAGATTCAGATTTCAGATTCAGATTTCAGATTCAGATTTCAGATTCAGATTTCAGATTCAGATTTCAGATTCAGATTTCAGATTCAGATTTCAGATTCAGATTTCAGATTCAGATTTCAGATTCAGATTTCAGATTCAGATTTCAGATTCAGATTTCAGATTCAGATTTCAGATTCAGATTTCAGATTCAGATTTCAGATTCAGATTTCAGATTCAGATTTCAGATTCAGATTTCAGATTCAGATTTCAGATTCAGATTTCAGATTCAGATTTCAGATTCAGATTTCAGATTCAGATTTCAGATTCAGATTTCAGATTCAGATTTCAGATTCAGATTTCAGATTCAGATTTCAGATTCAGATTTCAGATTTCAGATTCAGATTTCAGATTCAGATTTCAGATTCAGATTTCAGATTCAGATTTCAGATTCAGATTTCAGATTTCAGATTCAGATTTCAGATTCAGATTTCAGATTCAGATTCAGATTTTAGATTCAGATTTCAGATTCAGATTTCAGATTCAGATTTCAGATTCAGATTCCAGATTCAGATTTCAGATTCAGATTTCAGATTCAGATTTCAGATTCAAATTTCAGATTCAGATTTCAGATTCAGATTTCAGATTCAGATTTCAGATTCAGATATCAGATTCAGATTTCAGATTCAGATATCAGTTTTCAGATTCAGATTTTAGATATCAGATTTCAGATTTCAGATTCAGATTTCAGATTCAGATTTCAGATTCAGATCTCAGTTTCAGATTTCAGATTCAGATTTCAGATTCAGATTTCAGATTCAGATTTCAGATTCAGATTTCAGATTCAGATTCAGATTCAGATTTCAGATTCAGATTTCAGATTTCAGATTTCAGATTTCAGATTCAGATCCCAGATTCAGATTTTAGATTCAGATTTCAGATGCAGATTTCCAATTTCAGATTCAGATTTCAGATTAATTTTTCAACACTCTTCTACAATTTCTCTTCAAATTTTTATAAGCTACTTCTGACACCTGCTGTGCGGATCCATGAGATTTCTGTTCTATGTATGCTTCCACGAATAACTGAGTTCTTCTGTGAAACTGTTTTAACATGAGGAAATTTCGTACTGTTTTTTGAGTTTCCTCAATTTCTTCCATCTTGAAATTCAACATTGAGTAACGAAGCATTTGGATATGATGGAAGGAAAATTTTCTCCATTTCACCGTGGAACTAGAACAAAACCATCAATCCGATTCAATGCATGATTTCCTCGTGCTTCGTTTTTCTGCTTGTTTGGTTTTCAAACTGAATCAGTGTTTCGTAATTCTTCCTGTATCACGTGTTTCGAGTTGTGTAGAACATCTGACTCTGTGGAATTTCATTTTACATTTTGAACTTTCCTGAGTGAAAATTCAGAACAAAACTTAAAGTTTGAGCTAGCACAAGCACAAGCTAACCGGGAAACTCACCTGAAGGCGGCCCCCAGATTCATCCAGAGCGGTTGACTTCCTGCCAGCGGCACCACCCAGTCAATTTCGTCATGCAAATAGCCGACGCTGTGGTCCGTTTCCTCGTGCCGGTCGAACCGCGGATACAGATTGCCAAAGCACAGCTCCACCGATTGGGACTGGTTGTTAAAAAAAAAGAAAAATGGTTATCGATTACAAAACATGCAATCAGACAAACGGGTTAGCTTTAACATTTCACTGAAAACGCTTTCGGTAGCATTCCTCATTCCTAGGACAAAAAATATGCGCTTCTGTTCAAGAGTGATGAATGATGCTATAGTGTTCAAACCTCAGAAAAAAACACATAAACAAACAAGATTCAGGTTAACTGTCCAACTGGAGTCCATTTTGGGGAGAATATGACTCATGGAATTATGAGGAGAAAGTAGACAAGACGAAAAATTCATCGATATACTACACTGTAACTTTTTCCCATGTTTTAACGGTCGCCATGGAACTAAAAATAATAACATTTTGACACATTTTCCAAATGCTGCTCCCTAGAATCATCTTTGTGAGTCAAACCACTTCGCACCAAAACTTATCAAGTTTAATCACAGTGATTCTGACAAATTTATGGATTGTGAGAAGGCTACTGTTTAAAACTGCCTCTGGAAAAATCCATCCTTATTCATTTTTACTTTAACGTCAGCCAGCACTGCAGTAGAACCACCAACAACATGTCTACAAAGACTACAAATAATAATAACCATCATCATCATTGAAAACTCAATAGAAATGACAGAAACCTCAACACCCCAATCGAGTTCTTACCGTTCCGTTGCTACCTTTCGATGATACCCACCTTGAAGGCTTCCATCAGCCCCTGAATACCATCCGAGGAGTACTGTTCCTGCAGCCGAAAGTTCATGAATCGGCCCACATCCAGCGCCAGCTTGTGCTCCATTCCGATCCAGTCGGTCCGGGCCGGATCGGTCACAAAGGGAGGCCAGATGGCGAGCAGGGCCCGGACCCGGCACCCGCCCAAATCATCCGGAACCTTGTGGAAAAAGTGCGGTTTCCGCGGGGAAATGACCCGTTCCGGGTGGTCCGAAGCGGGGAAATCGCTCGGATAGGTGCCTAGGGCCTGGCGCACAAAGTGCGGATCCGAGGTCGGAGGTTCCTGGAGAGGGCCTGCTGATGACCGCATCTCGATGGTACCGGTAGGGGCGGAATTTTTCGTTTGAGGCCGCTGGAAATCTTTTGCCCGGAGACGTTCCGCGGTGAAGAAGAACTGATTCGGAATGCAGATGGATTGATTTGGTTGTTGCTGTTGATAGGGGCAGTTTTGCTCGTCGATTTCGACTGGGTCAGATGGTGGCGAGGTGTGAAAAATTTCGGTTCCCATTGGAGGGTCATCATCCGGTACCAGGTGGGTTTCTGTTGAGGAAACCGAAGAAAGAATTGAAAAAAATATTGGGTACTTCTGTCTTAGAAGTCCAAAAGAGCCTAAAGTGGATTTTTTTCCTAGTGCTTTTGTCTTTCGTTTTAGCTCTTGGGTGTCTTAAGGATATTCGCTAGTTATACTGTTCCTTATAAGATGAAAGTATCAAAATAAGTCACGGCTATTTTCAAAGATGATAAAAAATATTAGAAAAAATCAGATATCAAAAACAGTAAAAACGTAAGCCGTAAAAAGCATAAATTTATCAAAAAACAAAAAAAAAAGATACAGCGACTCACCAACGCGCCTCAAAACCCGCTATGTTAAAAAATGTTACAAAAAACCAGAAAACGCTCGAAGTTCTCTAAAAATTTAGAACTTTTATAAGTCGGTTTCACACTTCAATTTTCCAAATTTTCCACTACATGGGAATGTTTATCAAACAAAAGTTATGTTACTTTGGGGTGATTGATTCTCCAATAAAGGCGTTTCAGAAGCATAGTTCTTCCATTGGCAGTCTAACTTTCTTATCTTTTTTCACATCATTTTACGTATACAAAAAACTTTATCGTAAAGGAAACATTTTTTTAACATTTTTTCGAAAATTCTATGAGCACTTGGGTTAAATAACTTTATATCAGTATTTTCTGAATTTTGAATATTTTTGTCGATTTGTTGTCAATTACTAAATTCGGCCATTAGACCTAAGCTACCTAACCTACGATTTTTTTCTAAACCAAAATAATCCATAATGGAGATAGGTTTCTGATCTTGCTGTCATTAATTGTTTCAGATAAAAAACGCATGGGCCAAGGATTTCTGACACAACAAAATTGATTTATTTTGGAAAAATAAGTCCATTTCTTGTTTCTTATGTTTTTCATAGGTGAAGGTTTTGACAACTGCTTTAACAATCGAATAGGGGCCATAAGGTACTATGAATAGTTAAATTTACGTAATTTCAAACACTCTGCTTACTAAAATAATTTGATTTTATGCTCATTTTATACCGTCAAAAGGCGGGGTTGGTTTTAAGAGGGTTAATAAATTTTTAATTTTTTTTCTCATGAAGTAACAAATTATCATCCCAAGCAACCAAAAGTCCCATAAAACAGTTAAAAAAAGCTTACTCTGCCTCATCATTAATATGAAGTCCGTTCTATGCAGCTGAAAATTTAAGTTCTTATTGATACTTTCAAGTTCCAAAATAAGTCTTAATGATCTTCTATTCAGCTTCCAGTGGCCTTTTTATTTAGCTTCCAAAAAATCGTAAAATGAGCAAAACATCTCTCTTCATCCCAACTGCGCCCTTGTTTTTTTTGTGATATCCTTAAAAAAAATCTGAACTTCATGAAACACTTTTGATATCCAGTCCCGATTTTTGCATAAATCATCTCCTAACCCGAGTTAAATCTTCGAGTCGGAGCAATTATCATCTCAGCCACAAATTGACCATATCCGATGGGAGCATGGATGAATTTCTCATGAAGTTACAAGATACTCTGCCTAACACCTGAACAGAAAAATTTCGTTTACCGGTTGCTAAATATTTGAAGTGAAAAAAAAATGGCACTTCTATCTGATGCTGTTTTTGCTTTGAACGTAACAGATGCCGAGTGAGAAACACGAAAAGATGCGATTTGTGTTGTTTTCGAACAATGCGTACATCTCTAAAAATACTCATGAAGTAAAAATCTCAATTTGAAAATTAACAGGGAACGTTGAAATTCTGATGGCAGGTGATTTGTTTGCCTGTATGTATGTACTATGAAATGAGATATAAGTGAGATGAAATAACAAATAAAAATGAGAAAAAAGAAATGACAAATGAGAAATGAGAAACATGAGAAACTTGAAAAATGAGAAATAATAAATGATAAATGCCAAGTGCGAAATGTAGAAAAGAAGAAATGAGAAATGGGAAATGAGAAATAAAAGATGTGAAATGAGAAATGAGAAATGAGAAACGAGAAAAAAGAAATGAGAAATGAGAAATTAGATATGAGAAAAATGAAATGAGAAATGAGATACAATGAAATGAGAAATGAGAAATGAGAAATGAGAAATGAGAAACGAGAAATGAGAAATGAGAAATGAGAAATGGGAAATGGGAAATGAGAAATGAGAAATGAGAAATGAGAAATGAGAAATGAGAAATGAGAAATGAGAAATGAGAAATGAGAAATGAGAAATGAGAAATGAGAAATGAGAAATGAGAAATGAGAAATGAGAAATGAGAAATGAGAAATGAGAAATGAGAAATGAGAAATGAGATATGAGAAATGAGAAATGAGAAATGAGAAATGAGAAATGAGAAATGAGAAATGAGAAATGAGAAATGAGAAATGAGAAATGAGAAATGAGAAATGAGAAATGAGAAATGAGAAATGAGAAATGAGAAATGAGAAATGAGAAATGAGAAATGAGAAATGAGAAATGAGAAATGAGAAATGAGAAATGAGAAATGAGAAATGAGAAATGAGAAATGAGAAATGAGAAATGAGAAATGAGAAATGAGAAATGAGAAATGAGAAATGAGAAATGAGAAATGAGAAATAAGAAATAAGAAATGAGAAATGAGAAATGAGAAATGAGAAATGAGAAATGAGAAATGAGAAATGAGAAATGAAAAATGAAAAATGAGAAATGAGAAATGAGAAATGAGAAATGAGAAATGAGAAATGAGAAATGAGAAATAAGAAATAAGAAATGAGAAATGAGAAATGAGAAATGAGAAATGAGAAATAAGACATGAGGAATGAGAAATGAGGAAAATGAAATGAGAAATAAGAAATGAGAAATAACAAAAACAAACCCATTTTTTTCTTATTTAAGACAAAGACATTTGAATTCAGTTCCAGAATTCAAATTACAAACCCGCAATAATCATCCAAACTATCCCGTTATCATTCGACTAAATTCTCAGCATTCACTCTAATAATCTTTGAGTGATTTTTGACTAACCTGGAGTTTCAAGATTCACACCAATCATATCATCAATATCGTTTACAGATCATACACTGGGATATTTAAAAATAAAAGCTATATTCCAGTTTCAGATTTCACAAAAAAGTTGATTATCTCCGTAGCATTGAAACACTAGTATTAGCTTCACTAGATAACATCATTTTGGGTTCATGTGTTGCTTTTAATTATTTAGATAGAATTCAGTGTAAGATAATAGAAAATTTTGTCAGATTTGGGTAGGTACTACGACTAGTGAAAATTTAAAATTACACCTATTTTTACTGAAATCAATCATTCGTTGTAGACAAACTAATAAACCCAACAAAGAACTAAAAAATGATCAAAAATCTTTCCACTATCTGTTTTTAATGTAACATGCAGATTTTGTGTGGATTTTCAAGTTTCAGAGAAACTTCAAAAAATAAATGTAGGTAAATCTAAAATTTTTGATTATTTTTACTAGAAATGGTGCATCTATTTCTGACATTACAATAAGGCGTTTTTGAGTTTGTGATATTAAAGATATCAATTTTATCAACATCTTTGTTGAAGACCTTAGGAGTTTGTTTTGGTTTCAAATTTCTTTTAAATTTCATAAAATTTCTAGATTTCGGTAGAATTGAAAATTCAAAATGAAAACTGATGTAAATTTTTCCCAGAATTCATTATTCCTCGCAGCCATTGAAAAAGTTGACGATTGATTTGTGTTGCGTCATACTTCAGATTCTTAATTGAATATTTATTAATTACACTCACACACTTTCACCTAACACATAACACACCTTTAACATTGAAACCCTTACAAAAAAGAAAAATGTCCAATTTAACGGAAATAAAAGTTCAGTTCGTTGTAAGATTCCGAATCGAAAGTGTCTATTCTGAAGTGTCCGAAAATTGCGTCATATCTGAACCAAGTTCAGGCAGCTTAACCAACAATTTTATTTTCCATATCTTTTAAAAATTTTTATAGTTTTGTTTTTAAAGTGCCCTAATTTATTAAATCTATTTTCATATTTTAGCCTTAAGTTTCTGAAACGAGAGCTGAGATAATTAATAAAATTAAATGTATATTTCAATTCAGCGCTTCCGAATTAGTCAAAATCAGCCCTTAAATTTTCAGCACCTTGGAAAAATGTGAAATTTTTCTGGCTTGCAAAAACAAGGCAACAAAATTCAAATTTTTTTGAGGCGCAATGAAAATAGATAAGATTTAATTCGAAAAAATTGTGACCCGCTAATTAACATTTTTTTATTTGTTCTACCAGCTCTTGTTTCTGAGATAGCTTTTGAAAATGGTAAAAATCAATTTAATGATTTTAAGCACATTTGTGAAATAAATCTGTAGAACATCACACTCAATAATCAAGTTTTCGGACACAATAATCCCCAACCCGAGTGATTTCGCATTTTGAGAAAAAAATAATTGAAGTTTTTTTCTCGTTTATTTTTTTTAAATCTGATATTTTTAAAAGTCAAATAAATTCGCAGTTTTCAACCAAGTTTTCGAATAAATTCAAATCTTCAAAATAAATACTCAGAGGCTTTCTCAATCATGCCAGATAAAGATGTTACCTAATCTATTGAAATTTTTGAAAATTACAAAATTTATTTATTTTTTTTAAAGCGTTGTATCTCTGACACAAAATCAACTCGACAAATCTTCTTGATTAAATGAAGGAAAGTAAATTGATTTAAAAATAAGGTTTCAGATTTCATGTAGGTTTTTTAGTTTATCAAAGATATTTCATTTTACCCAAAACTGAAAAAAAAACTTACGCGCTCCAAAACTAGAGGGTGGTAACCAAAATATTTACTTTTAAGTTGAGACACAAAAAATACTGATTCCTTTTCATTGCCTTATATCCTCAAAATCGTTTAAAAAAATTGAAAAATTATTTTGTTCATACATTTTCTGTAGAAAATTCGAAACGAAGGGTGCAAATGTAATTTAATTCATTTCAAAAGTTAAAAATCTAAAATGAGAACTTGAATTTCAAGTGTTAATTGATGAATTTGAGTTTCAAAGCTCCAGATTTCTGAACCATATATCATTATTATATTTAAGAATTAAATGTAGATTTAGAAATGAAATTCTTTGGCGATAATTTATAATGAGATGTGATTGCAGAATTGTCGAAAACAACGCTATATTTCTGAATCACGATTCAGAAAATTGTACCAGCACAATAAAAAAACATATCCGAGTTTTTTAATTAGCTTCGATTATTGCAATTCTCATCAAAAAATTATCTCCAATATTTGCTTTTTGTAACGTTTAGTAAGTAGTAAGTTGCAAAACTATATCTTAAAAATTTCGATGTGATAATCTGAAGAAAATCTGAATAAATAGATAATTGCAAAAATTTTCTGCTTTTCAACAATAATTTTAATTTTCAGTATTAAAATGACATTTATAAAGAGAGATTTCCCAATGAGCTCATAAGCCGATATTTTCTTTTTACTTCTTATACACAAACTTTTAAAATCATCGTTTTACCAACATTTTTCGCAAGGAAAATGATAGATTCGTAGATAAAAGTTGTGTCAAAGGATATCAAAATAAGTTCGTATAGAAAATTGGTTAAAAAGGTTTAAAATTCTGTTCTTGTTTTGAATCGGTTCAATGATATCAAACTGGTGGAAAAGAGCGATGTGCAGTATGTAAGTCGAAAGTACAATAAAAAGGCATTTGAATTGTATCACAACAGTCCCAAAGTTGTTCTTGAGATTGATTTAAATGAATTTACAGCTGAACAAAAAATGGACCGGATTAACGCAATGAAATGGATCTATAAACATTATAAGAAAATTTTAGAAAAAGAGCAAATGAAAATTAATTTCCTCTATTCTTGTAAATAGAAAATTGCCAGTAGAAAACGATAACAGGTTCATTCCAACACATATGTTTTGTTGACTGAATGTTCCAATCAATACCTTCTAGTGTAAAGTTGCCAAATTGCCTGGTTTTATCCGGGTTTGCCTGAAAATTTTACACTAAATTTGACGAAAGTCCAGCCCAGCCCGGTTGCCCGGATTTCGGTTACAAATGCCCGGATTTTGCTCGGATTTATTCACTTCATTGGCCAAAAGCAACAAACACTAAATAAAATTGTGTTGTAAATTTTTTTATTCATGCCTATACAATGAAATATTTGGAACAAGTTCTATAGAAATAACCATGAGAAGTTTTTTGAAAGCGTAAAATACGATTTGAAAACTGCTGATGAAAAACAAATTTCTTTCATGTTTTTTCCTTGATTGTTGTTGAGTAATTCCTGAATTTGGAACAATTTTTTCCGGATATTGCCCGGATTTTTGGTGGACATTTTGGAATCAAATGTCCGAATTTGGCCAGGATTTAAGATGAAATTAGCCTGAATTTTCCGGCCCGGGTACGTGCTGAACAAATTCTGGCAACCTTATTCTAGAAGGCTCAATAATCTTTCCCGAAATTTCCACAAAATTGTCTAAAATCTGAAAAACTGTCTAATAATTGTTTGTTGAGTTGTCTCAACATTTTCATATATCAGATCCATTATTGTCTCAAATTATTGTTTTAAGTTGTTTTGAAACGGTTCAAAAGTTTCCTTATCAAAAGTTTAATAGCAACTGTTCCAAACCTCTATTTAAAATTTTGAAAAATTATCTGATAAGTGGCTATAAGTAATTTAAATTGTTCTAAAATTTACTCAAAATAGTCTAGAACTGAATTATATCTTCAAATTGGCTAAAATTTGCCTCTCAAATGCGTTAAAACTTTCGATACATTGAGTAAAAAAACTCCATTACAAAATCCAAGTAATTTTCAATTGTTTAGAAATTTTACTGAAATTGTCTCAAATTTTATCAGAATTTATGTCAATTTTAAAACTTTTTTCGAAAATTGTAAAAAGTAATGTCAATTAAAATTACTCCGAACTGTAAAAAAAAGGTGTAAAAAAAATTTCATACTAAAGAAAATTACAATGTTTCCGTTAAAAAATTTAAATTTCGAAAAGCCATTTTAAAAAAGGGTTTTTTACGACACTCATTAGTTAAAAAAAATTCTCCTCCACAAAACCTAAGGTTGCCAGAACACCTAGATGGGCCGAATAAATCCGGGCTATTTTATCGAAAACCTGGAAAAATCCATGCGTTTGATGTCAAAATTATCGACAAAATCCGGGCAGTATTCGGGAAATTTTAATTAAAACCCAAGATAAACTCAAAAAAATAAAGAAGAAGAACTTGAAAAAAAGTTTATTAAAACTTTTCAGTATGTATATTTTATATCGTATTTAAAGCTTCCTTACAATCTTTCAAGATTATTTCTGTAAAAACTTGCTCAGAAAGTTTAGTTTTGGATGCAACATTGGTTTCTTTTGTTTGATTTGAGAAATAAAGTGAATAAATCCGGCTAAAATCCAGGCTGTGTTCAATGAAATCTGGACAAAAAAAATCCTTCACTATCTGGTCAGTGCAATCTGTCGTTTAAGATGGAATTCTACCGTGTTAATTTAGAATAATTTAGTTTCGAAAATTTTCTAAGCTATTCAATCGCATATTCTGTAGCTTGATACAACTCGCACTTCGTACAGTTTTTTCAGTCCTCCAGTAGTATTCGCAGTATTTCTCATTTTTGAGATCATTCCAACTCACGTTCTCAAACGATTGTTGCGGTCTTTCCAATCCGCTTTTATTTTTTTAAATTTATTTCCGTCCTCCCAACTCACATTCTTCCACGATTGTTGCGGTTCTACAAATTTGCATTTTTAGAAATTTATTTCAGTGCTCCCAGCTCACATTCTTACACGATTGTTGCGGTTCTCCAAACTCGCATAATTTTTCATGTCTTTGTTCCTGAAAACTCGCATTCTTAAACGCTTTTACGGCGGTCATCCCAGTGTGCATTTTAAACCGAATGTTACGGTTTTACGAATTCGCCTTATTTCTCATGATTGCGATCCAACCAACTTGTATTCTTAAACGTTTATTTTGGTTCTGCTAATTCGCATTATTATACCAGTTTTGTGGTCCTTTCAACTTGTTTTACTTCTCATCATTGCGTTTTTTAAATTTTAACAGTCCTACCAACTCACATTTCTAAATTCGATCTGGGGTCGTGACTCGCGTTTCTTATAAACGTCTGTCCTCACAACTTGTATTCCAACCCGATTGTTGCGGTCTTTGAAACTTGAATTATTTCTTATTGTTTGTAGTCCTCTCGTTTCCTTCTTATCATTGCGTTTGGCTTACTCGCAATTATTTTAATTTTAACAGTCCTCCCGACTCACATTCTTTAATTTGTTTTCCGGTCCTAACGACTTTTTTTTGCCATTGCGGTCCTCCCAACTCGCATTCCAAGGTGATTGTTGCGGTCTTCGAAATTTTAATTATTTCACATTATTGTGGTCGTCAAAACACGAACTTTTTAGCATTTATTTTGGTCCTCCCAACTCGCCTTTTTATCTTACTACTGTGATCATCTCAATTTGCACTCTTAAACGATTGTAGCGGTCCTTCCAACTCATATGATTTCTTATTATTGTGGTCCTCTCGGCTGTTTTTAATTTTTTTTTTTTTTTTTTGAAATACTGCCTTCTCAACGTGCAGTCAGCAAGCTACAAACAATTTTGATCCCATCAGCTAGCTTTTAATCCTATAATTGCTCACATTAACCATATTTTTTAAATACACTTTTGATAATCACTCAATAATTTCCAATATATGGAAACTTAAATTGCGACATGAGTCACACTTCGATGCTTTTGTGAAAATTCATTTTTTCACCATTTCTTTTTTCATCAAATAAAAACTCGTGTGCCTCAACTTAAAAATTAAAACACACGTTTTACGCAAGACACCCGATTTTATGTAACAGATTGGACACTTTTGAGACCCTGATCGTACTTGAATTGGAGAATAATTGCAATCTTTTTTTGGTAATTAAAAAAATATATACAAATGCTTAACGAAACCGAACAGAAAATTATTGTTCAAAATTTTTAATTGCTTTTTTAATGGCTTTTTAATTACGCTTTAGAATCAGTGTATCTGTTGTATAACTAGAGGCGCTTTTCTGAGACCTTCAGGAAATTTTTGTAAGATCTAAAACAAAAGTTCAAAAAAGTATTTCTTGTTTTCAGAAACAAATTGTTAATCAAAGTGCGCCAGGGCTTATGTTTTCTTTTAATGCGATCGATCGTTATTCATTGAACGAAGTTTGCGTCAGGGACAAACTTACCGTACTCTTCGAGGGGTCCATTGAGATATTCCACGAGGAGAGGGGGAAAATTTCTCCCCCGGGAGCACCTATCAATTCGTTCGTAGTTGAAGAAATTTTCGGTACAGGACGAGTAGCGCCCGTAGGGGAACCAGGTGTAGATGGGACAATGGTGCGGTTCCGATTCGGGGCAGTGAATCAGAAGAAAGTTATGAATATAGAACTGCCAGAGAAGCCGGAAGACGGCGGCCAATTTGGAACTTTCTCGGGCACAACAATCGGCACAAAAACAATCCCTCGGCGGATCCGGATCAAAGTTTTCGTCATCGTCCAGCATGACTAGAATGAAGAAGACCCGGGAGTTGTAGGCCGGCGATTCGGCCACAAAGGCCAGCTGCTGCTGGAGCCGGACCGTGGTTCGGAACACCAGCACGTAGTTCGAGATTTGGTCGAATCTGTGCAGAAACTTTTCCGTTGACGGCTTTCCCGGTTCTGAACTTTTCACATTGCCAATCAGCAAACTGCCCCGGGCATTGGCCAGCCGGTAGAATCCGTCATCGAGGAGGGTGTCGTTCCTTAGAATGTACGTCACCTCACCCGGTTGAATGTTCCGCTCGTAGATGTACTCCAGACAGTGCAGGGCGAGTGTGACGGTCGCCATGTGCGGGGCTTCATCGCTAGAAATTCGCAATAACAGACGAATCAGAAGCAGGAGGAGCAGGGGGAACGATTTTGTCGTCATCATCGTCCGTCCTGTCAGCGCCTTTGAATATTGAATGAGAAAAAGGAAGTGAAAAAAAACGACGACGGCTCTCGAGCGCTGAAGTATGTTCTCCATTGACTGCCTACGGCAGGACTGCTGCTAAAGATTTGTCCCCACCATCAGTTATATTAGTTTTTCCCTCTACTTTCTTCTCTTCCGGATAGTAAAAGGACCCTCCACTTGCCTTCAACCACTCGACGCTCTGACTCGGAACGCCGGATGATTTGCTGATTTATTACAAACTCTGAATTGAAGAGCAAACGAGGACGATGACAAAGTCAACTAGTTGGGTATTTGGACAGGAAGCAAAATCCTAACTTTAATTTGCCGCCTCGTCAATGCATTTCCATTATCGCCATTGCTCATTGTTGACAGATTTTAAACAAATTAGAAGCGACAGGTTATTTGAAGAGCTGTCATTCGAAAAGAAAATTGCGTTAATTGTCCTTTTGAATGCTTTATTTTCGAAATAAAATATTAAGAGTACTAATATTTTTCGTATGAGATTAAAAACGCCTGTAGTTAGCCAACCACTTGAGACAACAATAGAAAGAGTAGAAAATTAAGCTTGATTAACTTCAGATTTCTGATTCAGATTTCAGATTTCAGATTTCAGAGTTAAAATAATTTTTTTCGCCGTTCGTTTCCGCCAAGCATACAGTTTAAAATTAAAGTCGGAAAATCAGAATTCCTGTTGCATTCGAGTGCAAAATTGGTTGCGCTTCATTCTGGTTAATTTCCCGGCTAAGTATTCTCAATTTAGTTTTATTGGGCAATTGGAACTGCTGCCACTTTCGGGGAAACTGGAGAGTAGTGGTTGAGAGTGGTCGTGGTTTTTCCCCGTAAGGGATTCAGAAAATTAGCTTTTGCTAAACCTAGGAGCAGCGGAATACAAGTGAATACTTGTGGGTGGTTTGTTGTTGCTAATTATGGCTATTTTTAAGCCCACCCCTCGTTAGAATTTGGTAGCTCTAATTGGAGCCCTATTTGGCTTGATGTTCTGGGCATGTAGTAGCAGTAAATGTTTCAATTAAGGAGCATCGTCGGGACCCCGGATTGGGGCTGGAATTTCAATAAGCACACCCATTTTGGTTCTTTTCGAACCAATGTCAAAGTCGTCGCACACACACGTTTTCGATCGGAATCTTTCAATCCCCCAGGATTAATATCCTGGAACGGATTGGGACCAAAATTGGCTCTGCTTGACGAGTGTATGCGTACTTGGGTGAGTTCAATTTTTCGAGGAAAATTGAATTCCGGTTGCATTTCCGGTTTGAAATTGCTTCATTAGACCCATTGCGAATCAAATCAGCACGCAGCGGAAATTTTTCGAATGGAGTCTCACCCTCTCTCAGCAGAGCGAATGGGTTGTTTGTTTTTGCGCCCACACAAACACACGTTCGATGTTTGGTTTTGGAAATGCGATTGATGGATTTTTGTTAATGGCTTCCGGGCACGATTGTGAATTTGTTTTGATTAGTGGGTTCTATTACAAATATTGTTTGTTTGTTTGGAAGGAGTTTGAAATAATCCAGCTTAACTCATAACAGGAGCTGATAAAACACTATGAATTCACAGAAACAGAAATTTTGAGGATGCAGACTTCGCGAATCATGACTTTGCTCGGAATAACTCGGCAAATTTGTTTGCATTTTACGTTGAAATAACGATGGAGCATTTCTTGAACCGAAAGGTAATTGCTCGAATTCATACTTGACACTTTTGGTTTTCGCTCAAAGCTCCGGCAATTTTTCAAGCTAACTGACCAATGAAGACTGATGTCTGTGTTAATCACAAATTGGGTAGAATTTCTTGCGAGGGAACCTTTATTCAGCGAGTTTGGAACTTCGAAAACAAACATTCAAGAAGATTCGGAAAATTTACATTCTTCCAGCATTTCCGGAAATTGTTGATTCAGTTTGATGCTCCGGCTAACTTTCAAATAAGTAAAGAAATGTTTGCTGATCTTGTTCATCATTTGGATTCCTTGAATAAACCTTTATTCAGCCAATCTGGAACTTGACTAGTAAACCTGACTAATCGACTTGACTTGATTAATTGACTTGACTAGTTAACTCGACAATCTGTGTCGACTAGTCGAATTGACTGTTGATTTGCCTAGTCGACTTTCCTAATCAACTAGCCTAGTCGACTTGCCTAGTCGACTTGCCTATTCGACTTACCAAGTCAACTTACCTAGTCAAATTGGCTCGTTGACTTGACTAGTCGAATTGACTCATTGACTTGACTAGCCTACTTGACTTGTCGACTAACCGAACCGACTTGCCTAGATGACTTGATTTTTAGATTTTTGACTAGGCAACTTGACTAGTCGACTTAACTAGTCGACTTGACTAGTCGACTTGACTAGTCGACTTGACTAGTTGACTTGACTAGTCGACTTGACTAGTCGACTTGACCAGTCAACTTGACTAGTCGACTTGACTAGTCGACTTGACTAGTCGACTTGACTAGTCGACTTGACTAGTCGACTTGACTAGTCGACTTGACTAGTCGACTTGACTAGTCGACTTGACTAGTCGACTTTTTATTAAAAAAAAAAAACGAACACACACATATAGGATCTCAGTGAAACTTCATGTTTCTTTGAAGAGATCTAATTTACTTAACTCTAAGGCGTACATCTTTCAAGGATATTATGGCTAGCATCTCACAAATGCTAAAACCACCAGACCACAGGAAGAGTACATATATGTGCCGTGATCGGGATTCGATCTCATGGACTCTGGCTTAGAAGACTGGAACGCTATCCTCTAGGCCACGACCGGCGGCCTTTACTTTACTAGTCGACTCGACTAGTCGACTTGACTAGTCAACTTGACTAGTCAACTTGACTAGTTGTCTTGACTAGTCGACTTGACTCGTTGACTTGACTAGTCGATTTGACTAGTCGACTTAGCTGGTCGACTTGACTACTTGACTTGACTAGTCTATTAGTCGATTTGACTAGTCTACTTCATCACTATACTTCACTAGTCAACTCTTATAGTCGACATTACTTGTCGACTTAACTAGCCGACTTGCCTAGCTGATTTGACTTATAGAATTAGCAAGTAGACTTGACTAGTAAAATACACTAGCTGACTAGACTAGTCGATTTGACTATTCGACCTGACTTGTCGACTTGACTTGTTGACTTGACCAGCCGACTTGACTAATCGACTTACCTAATCGACTTGTCTAGTCGACTCGTCTAGTCAACTTTATTAGTCTACTTTCTTAGTCGACTTGCGTAGCCGATTGCGTAGCCGATTTGCGTAGCTGATTTGACTTGTCGAATTGGCAAGTCGATTCGAGTAGTAAAATAGACCAGCTGACTCAACTCTTCGACTTGATTTGTCGACTTGACTAGTCGACTTGACTAGTTAACTTGACTAGTCGACTTGACTAGTCGACTTGACTAGTCGACTTGACTAGTCGACTTGACTAGTCGACTTGACTAGTCGACTTGACTAGTCGACTTGACTAGTTGACTTGACCAGTCAACTTGAATAGTCGACTTGACTAGTCGACTTGACTAGTCAACTTGACTAGTCGACTTGACTAGTCGACTTGACTAGTTGACACGACTAGTCAACTTGACTAGTCGACTTGACTAGTCGACTTGACTAGTCGACTTGACTAGTCGACTTGACTGGTCGACTTGACTAGTCGACTTGACTAGTCGACTTTACTAGTCGACTTTACTAGTCGACTTTACTAGTCGACTTTACTAGTCGACTTTACTAGTCGACTTTACTAGTCGACTTTACTAGTCGACTTGACTAGTCGACTTGACTAGTCGACTTGACAAGTCGACTTCGTAGCCGACTTGCCTAGCTGACTTTACTTGTCGAATTGGCAAGTCGACTTGACTAGTAAGATAGGCCAGCTGATTCGACTCTTTGGCTTGACTAGTTGATTTGACTAGTTGATTTGACTAGTTGATTTGACTAGTTGATTTGACTAGTTGATTTGACTAGTCGACTTGACTAGTCGACTTGACTAGTCTACTTTACGAATCGACTCGAGTTCACATTAATTGTCGACTTAACTAGTTAATTTTACTAGTAAACTCAAAGATTCAACTCAACTTATCATTTTAACTTGTCGATTAAGCTTGTCAACTTCATGGAATGTCCTTGGATGTTCTTTTTCATCATTCAACAATATTCAATAGCAAATCCAACAGGGATACCTCTCGATAAACTAACCATCACCCTTTGCTTACTCGTTATTGTTTATATTGAAAAGATTATCTTCCCACTGATAGTGTTAAATTGTTTACATCTCAACAGTTTTTTTCATTCCAACAAAGAACAGCCATTTATACTTCGAACATTTTTCACTGTATCGGAAGCTTCCATCCCAAGTTTCTCTCCCAGAAGAAGTACTTTACGGATGTTAACTGAATCAAGAAAAAAAAACAATCGGAAACACCTTCCCCGTGGAGCGAGCTTCTAATTGACAGGTACCATACCGGTGAATTTCAATGGTTGAGGGCACCTGTGTAGTTCTCCTTCAGCAAGCACAAGATGGTGCACGTGCCAGTCAGTGGCAGTCCTGTTTTCCACTCCGGATGTGAAACCGTTTTTTTCTTTCTAACTTTTGCTTTTCCATTCAGTTGTTCCAATGCAAGGGTGCTTTCTGTCTGGGGAGAACTCCCTTTGACGGTGCGCTAGTAATTAAAACTTGTAATCAACAGCAATTTTATAGCGCACCCGTGGCAGCAGTTGGTATGGTGCTGGGGTTTTCATCTGTTACCGCTTTCCGGAACAAGAAATATATGTGGGATATGTGCAGCTTGAAGGGGTTGAAACTTCGGTTACATACAGACTCCTGTCAAGAAACCAGATTTTTTTTCTTTATCAAATCATTAAACGTTGAAGAAAAGTTGGAGCTTTTTTCAACCCAAACGGTATTTTTAGAAGTTCTTAAAGTAATAAAAAAATGGTTTTTACCGTTTCTAAATGCAAGTAAAGCTATGGATTTATTTAAAGCGTTCTATTTAGATTCATCTGATTTGTTGACATTACAAATTTCTACGCATACCATTCGGCCTGAAAAAGGTTCCATATTACATTCGTTTTATTTAAATTTCAAGCCATCGAACGTTAGCAAAACATTGGAAGATTACAAAACCGAATGACACTTTTATTAATTCTTAAAGACGATGAAATAGTGTTGAAAACTTAATTTTAAAAGAAACTTAAATGTAGTCACAGAAGAAAAAATTAAAAAAAAACAATTTCAACTAATTTATTAACATTACAAATTCTTAAGCATTCCATTTGGACTACAAAATGGGCCGTCTCTCTTCCAACAGTTCATGAGTTATGTACCTACGTCAGTGTACTCAACTCCGCACATTTCCATCAACTGGTAAACGACCACTTTGGCACACATTCCACCGTCCCAGAGTCAGTGGTGAATAAATCTGCCTACTGGGAATCCGGAAGGAAATATTAAATTGTTTCATCCTTGCTTCATCCCGGAACCGACCTGGCCGACGACCGTCGTCGTCGTTCGGTTGAAGTTTTGTGCGATCCCAACTATATTAAATTATTACCTTGTGTCCCTTCTTCTGTTCCATTCAAACCGAACTAATAATTCTAGGGACAAAAGTTTCCAACCCACAAGCAGCATCTCGGTTTTCCTCGAAACACAATTGGGTACATAAATTTTGCTAGTTTCCCTACAAAAGGGACCGTCTGTCATAATTCCGTTTTGCAGAAGGTGATAAGTTTTCAAAAGACCAATACTTCTAAGCAATCGTAAACATTTTGGAAGCAATTTGCTGTAGAACTTCGAATGTGGCCAATCGCACGGGGAAACGAAACTAATTCCAATGATAAGCGAACCGGGATCACGAGTTCGGAAAAATTCATTACCACGAAACGTGACCCGATTCGTGTTTGCACCGGGCAAATCGAATACGGTTCAATTATTTTCCGTTTCCCCCGCTCTGTTTGGTTTCCTACTATTTACTAGCTTCAGTCCCAGTGTAAATATTTGTTAGTCGGGAAAGTCGGGAAAAAAGAGGATGGGAAATATATCACTTTTCCTCTCCTTCCCAACTTTTCCAAACCTCCCAAAATGAGGACAGGTGTTTGGAGGCACGTATGACTGAGCGCCAACCAAATATGACGACCGGAACCACTGATTGAATTTACATGCTTCAGCTGGATCATTTTTGTCGTTACTATTTTGGTGCCTGGAAGCTTTCTGTTCCAAAAAGCTCTAGGTTAAAGAATGGCGTGATTTAATTTCCTACTTCATCAAATGGAAAATCGAATCTCGAGTGCTTGCCCGCCGTTCAACAGGTCGTTTTCAGCAATTATTGGAAAATTTAATTTGGGATCGGAGCGGTTTTGAAGGATTATTCCCGGAATATTATTGAGTACGTCAACAAAGCGCGATAGGATATGGAGAAGTGAGATTGATGAATTTTACAGTGATGATTTTTTGTATCGATTTGTTGGAAGACGGATATAGGGTAATAAATTCCAAAGGAAAAATCAGCTTTGACCACTTAAAATATTAAGGATAGAGTGTAGGTTCAAATCAAGGATTTAAAACAAAGAGTCAAGTGCAGACCCCAGTCGTTTACCCCAAAATCCTCACTCTAGGGTCAAGTAAAGGGATTTTTGAAGATTAAGTTAAGGGTCAAGTCGAGGGTCAACTCTACGATCAAATCGAGCATCAAATCAGGAGTCAATGCAAGTACAATTAAATCAAGGATCAACTTTAGATTCAAGTTGAGGGTCGAGTTGAGGATCAACCTGATGATCCAATCGAGGGTCATATCGAAGGTCAAGTTGCAAGTCAGGGCAAAGATAAGTCATGCGCCCATTAGTGGTAACATAGACGGTGAAGTTTATATCCTATTGGAGATTTGGGCTTGTGGATGAAGTCAAGGATCTAATCGAAGGTCAAACTGAAGGTGAACCTTATGTTAAGGTTTAAGTCGAAATAAAGTTAAAGGCCAATACAATGGTAAATTGCAGGGTAAAGTCGAGGTTGAAGTTGAGCGTCAAGTCGAGCGTTCAGCCGAAGCTTAAGTTGATGGTCAAATCTTGAATCATTTCGAGAGTAAAATTGAGAGTCTGTTATGCGGGTCAAAGGGTTGAGGATCAAATTGAATTTCAAGTCGGTTTAGAAGATGATCAAAACGTGGTTCTAGTCGACAGTCAATTGAAGGATCAATTCAAGATTAGGCCAAAGGTCAATTCAACTATCAATTCGAGGGTAAAGTCGAGGGTCTTATCGAGAGTAAATTTGAGAGTCGAACGCTGAGTCAAAGCTCAAGTCTATGTTCAAATCGAGGGTCAACGCGAGGATTTAATTAAGAATTGCATTGACAATTAACAACGGTCTTTTTGAGAGTCTGTTCAAGAGATCAAGGTCAAGTCCATATTTTAATTGAGAGTCAAGTTGAGAATCATGTCAAATGTAATTTCTATAGTCAAATTAAGGACCAAGTGAGAAGATAAGTTAAGGGTTAAGTCGACTTAGACGAGGGTCAAGTCGAGGGTCAAGTCAAGGTTCTAGTCAAGGGTCAAAGCGATGCTGAAGTCGACATTCTATTCGAAGGTCATATGGCGGTCCAAATCGGGGATCCAATCGAGGGTTCAGTTAAGAGTCAAGTCGAGCATCAAGTTAGACTTCAGGTCGAGGCTCAATTGGAAGGTCAAGTCGAGTTTCATAATGAGAGTTTAGTTGAGGTCGGTCAAGTTGAGAGTCTGTTCGAGAGATCAAGTTGAAGTCCGGGTTAAGCAGGGGGTCAATTCGAGGATAAAGTTGGGGTCAGTTAGAAAATCAGCGTTCATTTAGTTGGAGCTAAAGCCGTTGATTAAATCGAGGGTTATATCGAGGATCAATGAGAGGGTCCAAGCAATAATCAAATCAAGGGTCAAGTTGAGAGTCTATTTCACGCACCAAGGGGAGGGTTAAGTCTAGGTTCAAGTTGAGAATCAATTTGAAAGTCAAGTTTAGAATTAAGCCGAATGTCTATTCTGCGGTAAAAACGAGGATTAAGTGAGGAGTCAAGTCTAGGGTCATGTCGGTCTAGACGAGAATGAAATCAACATTCTAAACAAAGGTCATGTTGAGGTCCAGTCGAGTGTACAGTTAAGAATCATCTAGATTCGAGTCTAAATTCAGTAGAGAGTTTATTGAAAAGCCTTATTGAGTTTAAAAAACGAGAGTTAATTTGAAACACTAGTCTTCGGTTAAGTCGAGAAATTCAAGTAGAGGGTCAAGTCGAGGATCAAGTCAAGGGTCAAGTCAAGGGTCAATTAAAAATTCATGTCGAGCGTCGAGTCGGAGCTAAAATCGATGGTCGAACTGAGGTCTGTTCGAGAGATCCAGTTAAAAATCCGTATCAAGAATCAAGTCAAGGATCCGACTAAGGACCGTTTCGAAGATCAAGTCTAGGGTCAAGTTGAAATTCAAGTCTTGAATCAAGCTTTAAATCAAGTCGTGGGGTTAAGTTTGGGGTGAAGTCGAACTTCGGGTCGAGGATCCAGTCAGGTTCCTTTGGAGGATTAAGTCGAGGTTGGGTCGAAGATCACGTCTACTATCAATTCTAGTGTAGAATCAAGGATATCAAGTCGAGGGTCAAGTTGAGCGTCAAGTCAAGGTTCAATTTGGGACAAATCGAGGGTCCAGTCGAGGATCCAGTCTAGGGTACAGGCGAGGGTCAAGTCGATGCTGAAGCAGAGATTCTATTCGAAGGTCATATTGCGGTCCTGTTTAGAGTCAAGTCGTGCGTCGAGTCGGACTTCAGGTTAAAAATGAGGGTTAAGTCGAAAGCCTAGTCACTGGTCAAGTTAAGGATCAAGTGGAGTTTCAAGTAAATGGGGATTGGATCGATGATCAAGTTGAGGATCCACTTGAGAGTGTGTTCGATAGATCTAGTCGAAGTCCGGATCAAGGATCAAGTCAAGCGTCCAGTTGAAAGTCAGTTAAAAATCAAGTCGAGGGTCAAGTTGAAATTCAAGTCCATCTGGTCGTAGATCAGTTCAATGACCCATTCTACAGTGAAGCAGAGGTTCATGTCGACAATAAAGTAGGAGATTCATGTTTTTGCGTTTCGTCGGAGCTAAAGTCGTTGATCAAAGCGAGGTTCAAATCGAGGAACAATGAGAGCGTCTAAGCAAGAATTGAATCAAGAGTCAAGTTGAGAGTCTGTTCAAGGCATCAAGTTGACGGTCAAGTCAAGGTTCAAATTGAGAATCTAGTTGAAGGTCGAGTGGAGGATTAAGTCGAAGGTCAATTCTGCGGTAAAAACGAGGGTTAAGTGAGGGTTAAAGTCGGTCTAGACGAGGGTGGAATCGAGATTCCAATCAAAGGTCATGTTGAGGTCCAAATTGAGGATCCAGTCGAGGGAACAGTTGAGAATTATGTTCTGTCGGGTCGAAATTCAGTAGAGAGATCATTGAAAAACCAAATTGAATTTTACAATGTGAGTTTTATTGAAAGGCTAGTCGCCGGTCAAGTCAAGATTCAAGTCTAGGGTCAAGTCGAGGGTCAAGTCAAGGGTCAAGTCAAGAGTCAAGTCAAGGGTCAAGTCAAGGTTCAAGTCGAGCGTTGAGTCGGAGCTCAAATCGAGAGTCAAACTGAGGGTCAAGTTATGAGTTTGTTTGAGAGATCAAGCAAAAATCTGGATCAAGGATCGAGTCGAGGGTACGGTTGACGGCCATTTCGAGGGTCTAGGGTCTAGGGTCAATGTGAAAGTCAAGTCTGGAGTCAAGTTGATATTCAAGCCGTGGTGATAAATTTGGAGTGAAGTCGAACTTCGAGTTGAGGATCCAATCAGGGTCCATTGGAGGGATTTGTCGAGGTTATGTCGAAGGTCACGTCTATGATCAAGTTGAGCGTCAAGTCTAGGTTCAATCAAGCATTGAGTTCAAGCAAAATTCGATGGTAAAATTGAGGATCCAGTCAAGGGTCGAGTTGAGAATCTGTTCGAGGGTTCAAGCTGAGAATCAAGTTGATAGTTAGGTTGAAGATAAAGTTAAAGGTCAATTCTAGGGTAATATTGAGGTTCATTTAGTGTCGATTCAACAGTCAAGACGAGAGTCAAATCGAGGATCCAGTCGAGGGTTCTGTTGAGAAGTCGAGCGTAGAATAGGAATTCAGACCTAGGGTCAATTGGAAGGCCAAGTCAAGTTTCAAAATGAATGTTCAGTCGACAGCCAAGTCAACAGTCTAGTCGAGGGATCAAATAAAGGATCAAATCGAATGTCGAGTCAAGGTTCAAGTCGAGCGTCTAGTTGGAGGATCAAATTGAGGGTCAAGTTGAGGATCGTTTTTCAAATCACCGTTCAAATCACACGTTTTGCAAACCAAAGGGTGAGACCATTTTTGTAATCGCGTTTCTTTTGGCCTCAAGTTTGTCCATTCGTTATTGTTTTCAAGTTAATTTGGTTCTGTGAACTATTAGTGCAATTTTCCCCAATTATTCACAAATGGGCATTTAAAGTTCCATATTGGCTGAATAAGGTTTTACTAGCTGAATTCCCTATCAGAATACTTCAGTGGATAAAAAAAATCATGAGTCAACAATTAACGACTTAAGTTCTCCCTCCCCGAGGATTTTTCTGATTTCTTCTCCTTGCATGCTGAACATCAAAACGGTTAAACATGAAATCATCCACATGCCTATTGGCCTTAAAAAGGGCCCGTCGATATTTCAATATTTGGAAGTTTTACAAGTCTCAATTCAGTTTATGGTTGAACCAAAGTCTTGAAATCATTAAACACACTAGGTTACTCCATCCTCGACTTTTGTTGAATATCGATTCCCACAATAGACAAAGTGAATCTTCTGTCGACCGTTTTCCTACAAAAACTTCCGCCCTCCTTCGACGCCACCCACCGGGTCCGTACTGTTATGAAATATAATTCAATTAATATTTCCATTCCATTATGCTATCCGGTTCATCGCCTAACTACACCCACACACAATCCTACACCTTTTGGGTGAGAATTCAAGCAGTTTCGAAGCAGTGCAACTAACGACCACCATCATCAGACTCCTCGAAGCCATTTCTTCAGCCGTTTGGTGGTCGTTTGGCTTGATTTTGGTTTTGTAGCTTGCTAGTAGCGTTCATGTGAGCCAATTTTCCGGTTTCGTTGAGCGCTCCGTATCAGCAATTTTGGTAGAAGGAGGAACTCTGAAAATAACTAGTGAAACTTAGTACCAACTACTAGCCGAATGTGTTCTGGGGGGTTTAAATTTTGTTCACCTGCAGCAAAAGATGCAGATCTGCCGGGCGGGATTGAAGGCTGAAAAAGTTTTTCCTAGAAACTGAGTAAGCACTTTCGAACTTTAAAAGCAGGTTTGCTTTTAAAGTTTGCTTGGCAAGAACTAAGTCCGATTAAATTTTATTTTAGTGGAAACTTTCTCGGCTGTTTTTGAAGTATGGAGAAAACTTTAGGTCCTCAAGATAAAATATTCGATAATTTTTTTTTTTTTGAAAGAGAATGCAATAAATTTCAACGTCGATTACAAATCAAGCTGACAAGGGTTGATTGGCAAATGGTCGACTTATTCTCTTCAAAGCGGGTGCACGTGCTCGTCATTCATAACGAAAAATCACAACGTAATCATCACCCAGCAGAGCCACCCGGATTGATTGAAACGAGCGAACTACCACCGTTATTGGCCCGTACGTCATGAACTCCGTTTTCCAAAGAAAAGTAAAAAACAACAAAAAAAAAGGATAAAAAATCCTGAATGCAACCCCCTAGTAGTCAGTGATTACGGTTTTTGAGGCGGAGAAGTGACACGTCCCCATGTTTGTTGGAAGCAAACGCGTGGGAGAAATTTAAAGAAAAAAAAAATCCAAACCCATTTCAAAGATTAGATTGATGTCACGTACGGGATGGATTTTTTTTTCTGTGTGATGTTGTATCGATTCCGAAACATCATGGAGTTTTATCGATTCGAAAAAAAAACGTTGGGAAACTAACCGTGTGGAGAAATTTTGACAACCAGGCGAAGGCAACACCATTAGAAACAAAAAAACAGAAAGACAAATGAAGTCGAAAAATAATGCAAAATGTCAAATTGACTTTGAATCTCGACATTTTGTTGACAATTTTGAAATTTCGACAATTATGACAATTAAAACAGTTTTGACAATTTTGACAATTTTGACAATTTTGACAATTTTGACAATTTTGATTATTTTGACAATTTTGACAGTTTTGACAATTTTAACAATTTTGACAATTTTGACAATTTTGACAATTTTGACAATTTTGACAATTTTGACAATTTTGACAATTTTGACAATTTTGACAATTTTGACAATTTTGACAATTTTGACAATTTTGACAATTTTGACAAATTTGACAATTTTGACAATTTTGACTTGACGAGTCAAGTCGACTAGTCAAGTCGACTAGTCAAGTCGACTAGTCAAGACGACTAGTCAAGACGACTAGTCAAGTCGACTAGTCAAGTCAACTAGTCAAGTCGACTAGTCAAGTCGACTAGTCAAGACGACTAGTCAAGACGACTAGTCAAGACGACTAGTCAAGACGACTAGTCAAGTCGACTAGCCAAGTCGACTAGTCAAGTCGACTAGTCATGTCGACAAGTCAAGTCGACTAGTCAAGTCGACTAGTCAAGTCGACTAGTCAAGTCGACTAGTCCAGTCGACTAGTCAAGTCGACTAGTCCAGTCGACTAGTCAAGTAGACTAGTCAAGTAGACTAGTCAAGTCGACTAGTCAAGTCTACTAGTCAAGTCAACTAGTTTTGACAATTTGGACTATTTTGAAAATTTTGACAATTTTGACAATTTTGACAATTTTGACAATTTTGACAATTTTGACAATTTTGACAATTTTGACAATTCTGACATTTGTGACAATTTTGACAATTTTGACAATTTTGACAATTTTGACAATTTTGACAATTTTGACAATTTTGACAATTTTGACAATTTTGACAATTTTGACAATTTTGACAATTTTGACAATTTTGACAATTTTGACAATTTTGACAATTTTGACAATTTTGACAATTTTGACAATTTTGACAATTTTGACAATTTTGACAATTTTGACAATTTTGACAATTTTGACAATTTTAACTGGCATATACTTCAGACTTGACATTCGACTTTTTTCAGCTGGGAGCTTGCGTTTTTGTCAACTTTGTCTAAAATATGTATTGTATCTTAAAGCACAAAATGAAATAGTGAAAATGTTTTCAGCGATAAAATGAAACATTCTCAGCTTTCAGTGACATTAATCCTTCCCGTTCAGAGCATTCCGGGGCCCGAATGCCAAATGGCGACACTGATGATGCTGCTGATGGTGATTAATTAATATTTGCTTTTTGTTTCCTGTGTCCTTTCAGAATGTATCATAAACCGTCGCCGCCATCGTCGTCAACGTCGTCGTCGTCGTCATCATCATCGTCAGGAGCAGCAGCATCAGGAACACATGCTGCCACCTTGCCACGTAGCAGTGGCAACAGTAGTACTAGCAGTAGTCACAGCAACAACAATAATAAGAGCAGCAGCAGCAATTATCGGAGCAACCATCACTTTCACCCCCATCAGGCATCAACTGGGATGATTATGATAATGGGGGGTGGAACTCAACCCAACATGGCGGCTCAATCATCCACCGCTGCCTCGACGATTCAAAACAGTAACAATAACAGTAACAACAACATCAACAACAACAACAGTAACTACCATCATTCGTCGTCATCGTCAACGCTCAGACTGAAGAAGAGCCAGAATCAAAATCAACCCTTTTTGGATCCTCTGCTGCACAAACAGCAGTCGCACCAATCGAGACCAATCGTGTACCAAAGTGGCCAACCGAATCGTTCCGATCAGCAACAACAACAGCAACAAAAACAACAACAAGAGCAACAGCAACAAAATGGCGGATCAAGACCCACTTACGGTGCCTATACGAATAACACTTTACCGCGGGGGCCTTATCTTCAGTATAAGTATAATAATGTTAGCAGTATCCCAAGTGGTGACAGCAGTGACAATAATACTGGCAACAGCAACAGCAACAACAGCTACATCAAACAGGAGCACCAGTCCAAGCAGATCGAGGCGCTGCGAGCCGAGTTCCTGGAGCTGGCTAGCCAAGCCCGGCAGCAGCAGCAACAACTGCAGCAGCAGCAACGGATGCTTCAGCAACAACTTTCCACCGGGGCCGAAGACCGGACGGATTCACTCCGCAGCACCCGGTCTGGTACTTCCTCCACCTCCACGATCACTTCCTCTACGGCCACGGCCATCGTCGGCACCGTCGGGACACTTCAACATCACCAGCAGCAACAGCAAATGCAACTGCAACAACAGAAACAGAATCTCCATCTCAATCTACACACATATCCGCAACAACAACAACAACATCAACTACAACTACAACATCAACTTCAACAACAGAATCAACAAGGCTGTGCTAGTAGTAGTAGTAGAAGTAGTAATAGCAATAACTCAACTAGTAGTAGTAAGCATCGTCTCTACCATCAATCGCAGCAGGAGCAGCATCAGCAACATCACCATCAACAACAACAACAACAACAGCAACGTCCAGAGTCCGCCAGTACCAATGGCACGCTCTCGCGAGACGGCAGTGGACGCTCCGGCTACTCGGGGGTCCTCCTGGGTGGAGTCGCCGCCAGCGTGACCCTAGCGGATGTTGTGGCCAGCCGGAGGCGGGCCATCAGCCAACAAGAGGGGTGGGCCATCCTATGCCAATCGGTCCAGGCGCTGCAGGATCTCTTTTTGGCTGGTAAGTGAAAGTTGAAATAGGAAAATATCCTCTTCGTTGACTTTTCTTAGACTTTTAACAGTAGGTACTTCAAAAAGTTTAAAGCAAAAGCTCTAAGGAAATGTTATTTCTTCTGCTTTCATATGACACGATACTGAAACTTTTTGAAATCCTAATAGTCAAGCCTATGACTCAAGTTGAATAGTTGAGTTCACAAGTCGAGTCGACTAGTTAAGTCGACTAGTCAAGTCGACTAGTCAAGTCGACTAGTAAGGTCGACTAGTAAGGTCGACTAATCAAGTCGACTAGTCAAGTCGACTAGTCAAATCGACTAGTCGAGTCGACTAGTCAAGTCGAATAGTCAAGTCGACTAGTCAAGTAAACTAGTCAAGTCGACTAGTCAAGTCAACTGGTCGAGTCGACTAGTCAAGTCGACTAGTCAAGTCGACTTGACTCGACTCGTAGTCAAGTCGACTAGTCAAGTGGACTAGTCAAGTCAACTAGTCAAGTCGACTAGTCAAGTCGACTAGTCAAGTCGACTAGTCAAGTCGACCAGTCAAGTCGACTAGTCAAGTCGACTAGTCAAGCCGACTAGTACAGTCGACAAGTCGAGTCGACAAGTCAAGTCGACAAGTCGAGTCGACTAGTCAAGTCGACTAGTCGAGTCGACTAGTCAAGTCGACTAGTCAAGTCGACTAGTCAAGTCGACTAGTCAAGTCGACTAGTCAAGTCGACTAGTCAAGTCGACTAGTCAAGTCGACTAGTCAAGTCGACTAGTCAAGTCGACTAGTCAAGTCGACTAGTCAAATGGACTAGTCAAGTCGACTAGTCAAGTCGACTAGTCAAGTCGACTAGTCAAGTCGACTAGTCGAGTCGACTAGTCAAGTCGACTAGTCAAGTCGACTAGTCAAGTCGACTAGTCAAGTCGACTAGGCAAGTCGACTGGTCAAGTCGACTAGTCAAGTCGACTAGTCAAGTCGACTAGTCAAGTCGACTAGTCAAGTCGACTAGTCAAGTCGACTAGTCAAGTCGACTAGTCAAGTCGACTAGTCAAGTTGACTAGTCAAGTCGACTTATCAAGTCAACGCATCAAGTCAACTAGTTAAGTCACTGGTCAAGTTGACTAGTCAAGTCGGCTGGTCAAGTCGACTCGTCACGTCGACTAGTCAAGACGACTAGTCAAATCGACTAGCCAAGTCGACTAGTCAAGTCGACTAGTCAAGTCGACAAGTCAAGTCGACTTGTCAAGTCAACTAGTCAAGTAGACTAGTCAAGTCGACTAGTCAAGTTGACTAGTCAAGTCGACTAGTCAAGTCGACTAGTCAAGTCAACTAGTCAAGTCGACTTATCAAGTCAACGCATCAAGTCAACTAGTTAAGTCACTGGTCAAGTTGACTAGTCATGTTGACTAGTCAAGTCGACTGGTCAAGTCGACTCGTCACGTCGACTAGTCAAGACGACTTGTCAAATCGACTAGCCAAGTCGACTAGTCAAGTCGACTAGTCAAGTCGACAAGTCAAGTCGACTAGTCAAGTCGACAAGTCAAGTCGACTAGTCAAGTCGACTAGTCAAGTCGACTAGTCAAGTCGACTTGTCAAGTCGACTAGTCAAGTCGACAAGTCAAGTCGACTTGTCAAGTCGACTAGTAAAAACGACTAATCAAGTCGACTAGTCAAGTCGACTAGTCAATTCAACGCGTCAAGTCAACTAGTTAAGTCACTAGTCAAGTTGAATAGTCAAGTCGACTGGTCAAGTCGACTTGTCAAGTCAACTAGTCAAGTCGTCTAGTCAAGTCGAATCGTCAAGTTGACAAGTCAAGTCGACTAGTCAAGTCAGCTAGTCAAGTCGACTAATCAAGTCAACTAGTCAAATCGACTTATCAAGTCAACGCGTCAAGTCAACTAGTTAAGTCGACTAGTCAAGTTGACTAGTAAAGTTGACTAGTCAAGTAGACTGGTCAAGTCGACTGGTCAAGTCGACTAGTCAAGTCGACTAGGCAAGTCGACTGGTCAAGTCGACTGGTCAAGTCGACTCGTCACGTCGACTAGTCAAGACGACTAGTCAAATCGACTAGCCAAGTCGACTAGTCAAGTCGACTAGTCAAGTCGACAAGTCAAGTCGACTTGTCAAGTCAACTAGTCAAGTAGACTAGTCAAGTCGACTAGTCAAGTTGACTAGTCAAGTCGACTAGTCAAGTCGACTAGTCAAGTCAACTAGTCAAGTCGACTTATCAAGTCAACGCATCAAGTCAACTAGTTAAGTCACTGGTCAAGTTGACTAGTCATGTTGACTAGTCAAGTCGACTGGTCAAGTCGACTCGTCACGTCGACTAGTCAAGACGACTTGTCAAATCGACTAGCCAAGTCGACTAGTCAAGTCGACTAGTCAAGTCGACAAGTCAAGTCGACTAGTCAAGTCGACAAGTCAAGTCGACTAGTCAAGTCGACTAGTCAAGTCGACTTGTCAAGTCGACTAGTCAAGTCGACAAGTCAAGTCGACTTGTCAAGTCGACTAGTAAAGTCGACTAATCAAGTCGACTAGTCAAGTCGACTAGTCAATTCAACGCGTCAAGTCAACTAGTTAAGTCACTAGTCAAGTTGAATAGTCAAGTCGACTGGTCAAGTCGACTTGTCAAGTCAACTAGTCAAGTCGTCTAGTCAAGTCGAATCGTCAAGTTGACAAGTCAAGTCGACTAGTCAAGTCAGCTAGTCAAGTCGACTAATCAAGTCAACTAGTCAAGTCGACTTATCAAGTCAACGCGTCAAGTCAACTAGTTAAGTCGACTAGTCAAGTTGACTAGTAAAGTTGACTAGTCAAGTAGACTGGTCAAGTCGACTGGTCAAGTCGACTAGTCAAGTCGACTAGGCAAGTCGACTGGTCAAGTCGACTAGTCAAGTCGACTAATCAAGTCGACTAGTCAAGTCGACTAGTCAAGTCAACTAGTCAAGTCAACTAGTCAAGTCGACTAGTCAAGTTGATTAGTCAAGTCGACTAGTCAAGTCGACTAGTCAAGTCGACTAGTCAAGTCGATTAGTCAAGTCAACTAGTCAAGTCGACTAGTCAAGTCGACTAGTCAAGTCGACTAGTCAAGTCGACTAGTCAAGACGACAATTCAAGACGACAAGTAAAGTCGACTAGTCAATTCAACGCGTCAAGTCAACTAGTTAAGTCACTAGTCAAGTTGAATAGTCAAGTCGACTGGTCAAGTCGACTTGTCAAGTCAACTAGTCAAGTCGTCTAGTCAAGTCGAATCGTCAAGTTGACAAGTCAAGTCGACTAGTCAAGTCGACTAGTCAAGTCGGCTAGTCAAGTCGACTAGTCCAGTCAACTAGTCAAGTCGACTTATCAAGTCAACGCGTCAAGTCAACTAGTTAAGTCGACTAGTAAAGTTGACAAGTCAAGTTGACCAGTCAAGTAGACTGGTCAAGTCGACTAGTCAAGTCGACTAGTCAAGTCAACTAGTCAAGTTGACTAGTCAAGTCGACTAGTCAAGTCGACTAGTCAAGTTGACTAGTCAAGTCGACTAGTCAAGTCGACTAGTCAAGTCGACTAGTCAAGTTGACTAGTCAAGTCGACTAGTCAAGTCGACCAGTCAAGACGACAAGTAAAGTCGACTAGTCCAGTCGACTAGTCAAGTTGACTAGTCAAGTCGACTAGTCAATTCAACGCGTCAAGTCAACTAGTTAAGTCACTAGTCAATTTGACTAGTCAAGTCGACTGGTTAAGTTAAGTCGATTAGTCAAGTTGACTAGTCAAGTTGACTAGTCAAGTCGACTGGTCAAGTCGACTCGTCAAGTCGACTAGTCAAGTCAACTAGTCAAGTCGACTAGTCAAGTCGACTAGTCAAGTCGACTAGTCAAGTCGACTAATCAAGTCGACTAATCAAGTCGGCTAGTCAACCACCTGGGGACGCAGACCTAGTTCCGACATGGGCATGTTTAACTATCCTTCAATAGTTGGAGGTCTATCTATAGTCGAACTCTCATCTGAACGCTCCACTAACGACTTGAGAATTGATATCTCCACGCAATGATTCGAGATTCCTTCATAAAACTCTCGTCTTCGCGGCTCTATGTCTGATCTCTATTCTTACGATTACGACTCGAGATTCGTCTCCTCCTCGCATCGACTCGAAGCTGATGTACACATTCTGCACGACTCAAGGCCTGATCTCTTATCCCCTCTATTGATTCTTGGTATAACCTCTCCTCTAACGACTCGAAGCCCTAGTTCTTATCCCCAGGATTCGAGGTTGACCACCTTTATGCCCATCGTTTGCCGATTGAGGGCAGCTTATCCTAGACTCGCGCCTGTCAGAGCATACGTGCGGGACTTGACGCAACTACTCTAATGATTACTGACGACGACGTCATCAGACACTGACTCAAATGGCTAACTCGGCGTCGAGAGCCACTCTATTCATGGGTATTCCACGATCATGTAATAACCCTTTCTCAACGATTCCCACTGCGTAGAAAGTATAGTCATATCCCCGCAGATTCGATCGTTGGGAACAGCACGAAAGCGGTCTACCCACGGCATCCACTACTCAGAGGATGTTGCTTTTGTGGCTTTGAACCGTGGGGTCGGACGCACTCTACTCGACAGCTCCCGTCAAAGAGCTCAGTCTACTCCTACCGTTGACAAGTCTTCTTGTATCCCTTTAGCTGGCATACCTAGGACTTGAGAGGTCCGCGTGGGTTTCTTCCGACAATGGAACGAGGAAGGTATAGTCATATCCCCGCAGTTTCCCCCTTAAGAAGCGGCACTACAGGTACCCACCGGACGGCGTAGGAATATCCTACACATGTCCAAATCGGTAGTGGTACTTCATGAAGCATCCATGAGCAATCAGGATTTGCATCATAGGGATGTCCACTTCACCGTGTCTTCTTCCGATCCAGCTGCCGATGTGCGGGATCAGACGATGGGTTCACCTTCCTCTCTCTGAACTGTCCCGCAGCTGCTGCCAGTTGGACATCGAGTCCTCGTTGGCGAGATCTCGTATATTTGGCGTGTCGTTGTTGTCGCAGCAATAGACATCCTCCTCTATCAAAACCAAGATGGGTATGACGCCTGCCACTGGGCAGGTAGCTTCGGACGACATGATCCGCTGAACGCTGCTAAGTCTCTGCCGGTTACCGCAAGATTGTCGTGGTCACGCTTGCCAGTATCCTCCTCTTGCTACTGCGGATTGCCGAAAAGTTCGATATCATCCGTGTGAGTGCGGCCGTGGCCATTGCCGCTCTTTTACTTACGTAGTCGACATGACTCGTAAAACTGAGTCTGTCCCCTAGAGGGTGTCCATGATGAAATTGCCACACTATGAACTTGCTCTAACTTTTTAACCGTTGGGTAGAATTTAATGAAAATGTGAGTGCATTTAGTTCATAGTGCATTGTTTACATCCTGCAAGTTTTAAAGTCCTGTGATCAAAACTCGCGGGAGTGGAGTCAAAATAACAGCTCGTGCGTGATGAAATCTTGCACATTCATCACGAGAACAAGGATCTCTCGCACCGTTCCATAGCTAAAACGTTTGGAATCGCGAATTCCACGGTGTCGCGAGTGATTAAGCGGTTCGAGGAACGACTGACCGCCGACTGATCGGACACCCAGAAATGAAGGAAAAAGTGTACCGTACAACTCCAAAAATCACAACCGCGTAGTTGGGAAAACCCGAACGCCTCCGTTCGGAAAGTGGCTGAGAAGCTGCACCGAAGTTGTTGTCCAGAAGGCCAAAACTAAGGCTGGGCTTCGAACGTCAAGGTACATGTTTGGGATGGGATCGTATTCTGGGTTGGTTGTGCGGTTCCGCGGGGTCGTAGTTTCTGAAATGAGATAACAAGAATGCCCCTCGAACACACCTTGGATCTTCATAACGACTCAAATGCCAGATTCATCTACAACAGGTTGAAGCCCCGGGAGAAGTAAACATATTTCTCTACCGCCCGCGTTGTTGCTCCACATGCCGTTTTCAGCGTTACCACACGTACTACTCCCTCTGATTCTGGATGCACGTCGGTTATACGTCCCGTTCTCCAACGTAGAGGTGGCAGGTTTTCATCCTTGATGACTGCAAGCTGTCCAACCTTAATTGGAACTGCCTGTTTCCAACTCTTCGTTCTTCCTTGAAGCTGCGACAAATATTCCTTTCTCTAACGTGTCCAAAAATGCTGGAGTCGCGGCTGATTCAGCTGAATATTGTTCAACCTATTAGTGGGTGCTTCAGTCCATTCGTGTTCCGGAAGTTGCATAAGTGGTCTGCCCACTAGAAAATGTCCAGGAGTTAAAGGTGCTAAGTCGTTGGGGTCCTCTGATAACGGGGTCAATGGCCTGGAGTTAAGACAAGCCTCGATTTTTATAAAACGCGTGTTGAGGTCTTCGTATGAAGCTGCATTTTCTCCCATAATCTTCAACAGATGTCGTTTCGCAGATTTGACTGCCGCCTTCCATAATCCTCCGAAATGAGGAACTGCAGACGGATTAAAGTGCCATTGAATTTCCAGCTCAGCACATTTTCCTACGATTTTCCGATGATAGTCCTTGCTGTGGAGCTTGTCTAATAACTGCTTCATCTGATTTCTCGCCCCAATGAAATTTGTCCCGTTGTCAGAACACAGATCTGTAGGTATCGATCTTCAGCCGATGAAACGCTCGAGTGCCTGAATAAAGTTTTCAGTAGACATATCAGTAACCAATTCCAGGTGAATCGCTTTGGTACAAAGGAAAACGAAAAGAGCTCCGTAAGCCTTAACAGCCGGTTGCCGAGGCCCTGGGCGAACGTAGATAGGTCCGAAGTAGTCCACTCCTGCCTTACAAAAGGGAGGTGAAACTGTTACTCGAGCTGCTGGTAGTTCTCCCATAAACTGCTCCATGGTCTTGGGTTTCTGCCGATATATCTTAAGCAATTGTGTACCACTCGTCTAACAATACTGCGTCCTCCAAGTGGCCAATACTGCAATCGAATTGTAGCAAATAAAAGCTGGGGAGCCGCATGTATTATTTTCAGATGGTGGTGTTTTAGGAGGAGTCGCGTGAATGGGTGTCTAGCTGGCAGCACAATTGAGTGTTTTACGTCTACAGTCTCGTCGGAGTTGGCTAGTCTCCCGCCAAAGCGAATTAGATTATCGAAACCAATTCTTGGATTGTACCACTTTAATGCCGAAGTTCAAGTTAACTCCGTTCCCTTGGATAGTGCCTTCCATTCGTCCCTAAACGCCTCCTGTTAAATACAACGAATAACTGCGAATACTACTTCCTTCAATTTCTTTGTGCTGAGATGACCTTTGGTAACAATCTTATTTTTACAAAGGCTCCCTTTCAATCGTATTCAATATATGCCTTTTCGGATGCGTCAGAAAAGACGTGCAGCTCTCGTTCAACCGCATTTGATACCAGCGAGCACCTTGGAATCCGTAAATCATTCAATTGAGGAAGTTGATTGTAGAATATCCGCCAGGTTTCACCATTTATTTACATAGTATACCGTCTCACGACATTACTTGACGAACATAATTCCTATAATTCACTCGGTCCATGGCAACCGTTCTACAATTTCTCGGGCACCCTACGTTCGTCAAATCACGCTCCACTTGGTCTAACCACCTCGCTCGTTGCGCCCCCGCTCGTCTTATTCCTACCGGATTCGTAGCGAACACCTGTTTTGCAGGACAGTCGTCCGGCATTCTCGCAACATGTCCCGCCCAGCGTATCCGGCCAGCCTTCACCACCTTCTGGATACTGGGTTCGTCGTAGAGTCGCGCGAGCTCGTGGTTCATCCTTCGCCTCCACACTCCGTTCTCCTGTACGCCGCCAAATATGGTTCTTTACACTCGTCGCTCGAATACTCCAAGTGTACGCAGGTCCTCCTCGAGCAATGTCCATGTCTCGTGCCCGTAGAGAACAACCGGTCTAATGAGCGTCATATACAGGTTACACTTCGTGCGAGGGCTAAGTATTCTCGACCGCAGTTGCTTGTGGAGTCCTTAGTAGGCACGACTTCCGCTGATAATTCGCCTCCGGATCTCACGGCTGGTTTCATTGTCTGCGGTCACCAGTGAGCCGAGATAAACAAAGTCTTCGACTATCTCCAGCTCGTCGCCGTCGATCGTGACCTTTTTATTACTGGACAAGCGGGCTCGGTCGGTCCCGGATCCGCAGGCCAGCATGTACTTCGTCTTGGACGTATTAATCATCAATCCAATCCTTCCTGCTTCGCGTTTCAGTTTGCGGTAGATCTCCTCCACCGCCGCAGATGATCTGCCGACTATATCAATGTCATCGGCAAAGCAGATAAGTTGACTGGATCTGTTGAAAATCGTGCTCCGCATTTCGCCCACCGCTCGTCGAATAACACCTTCTAGCGCCACGTTGAACATCATGCAGGATAGACCATCACCTTGTCAAAGCCTCCTGCGCGATTCGAATGAACTCGACAATTCACCCGAAATTCGCACACAACACTGCGTTCCATCCATCGTCGCCTTGATCAGTCTGATCAGCTTCCCGGAGAAGCCGTTCTCGCCCATGATTTTTCATAGCTCATTACGGTCGATCGTGTCGTATGTGGCTTTGAAGTGATGATTCGAAATATTAGTAGATCCCAATCTAATTTCTTTCAATTCTCGTCTTCAATACACCAATGCTGCTGCATTATGATTTTTGCGGTTGTTATGACTGCTCCAATCAGTCCCAATGGATCAAACAGTGTCGCGATTACAGATAAGACCTTCCGTTTTGTTTGGGGCTCCCTCACTCCGATGGACTTTATGATGAATTGGAACCTGAACGTATCCGTCCTTGGTTGTCATACTAGGCCGAGGGTTTTTACCGAAGGATCGGTATCGAGATCAACCTCTTCGCCTGCAGTTAAGGCTAAATACTCATCAGGTAAATCCTCCAAGACCTTCCGCGAATTCGAAGCAAACTTTCGAAGGTTGAATCCACCATATTCTGTTAACCTTCTCAATTCACGGCTTAGTAAAACTGCTTCTAACTCATCGTCAGTTCCTGTGAGCCTGTCTAGTTGTTTCAAAACTCTGGTAGCTAGAAATGGTGCCGGTTTGGTCCCATACGTTACGATGGTTAAATAATTCGTAAGTTTTAACTTCCTCGGTTAGATCTTCTCGCCACAAAATACTCTGCAAGGGTTTGTCCGCATCGCTAATGTGAATTTGACGAAACATTTTTTTCAACGTCAGCGACGACCATGAACTGCTTCGTTCGGCTTCTTAGGATGGTTGACCGGAGATCATCCTGGGTTACCGGCCCCTCTAGTAAAATATCGTTGAGGTCGAACACGAAGCGTCGAATACAACTCGAAGCTTGGTGGTAGTGCTCGATTCCTTAATCACCGCATGGTGCGGTAAATAACAGCGTACTCGTCCTGCATCTAGGGTCTCATCTATCTTCCGCATATGCCCAAGATTCAGATAGTCGGCTTAACATGAGTATACTGTTGGCGCATCTCGGGCTCCCTTGCCAGTCAAAGCTCTAGGCTTTGAAGATGTCGATAAGCGATATCCCTTGAATCGCCAATGCTTGGAAATACGTCTTCATCCTTGGAAACGCTCACTGTGTACCTGCCATCCGATCCTCTGCGCACCGTGCGCACAAATTTCTCCTCACAGCGCGACTCTTTGGACGAATAATTGTGAAGAGGCTCCATCTCTTCACAAATCCAAAATCGAGTTGAGTTTTCATCCAAATCATGTGAAACAGCGGTGTTACATATGATTTGCGAAGAAATTAGCCAGTTGTCTACAACTCCAGATACCACCCATCCAAATATCGATTCGGTCAGCGTTGGCAGTCCCTCTCCTAGTCGAATTTTGTTTCCGGTTTGAAAGAACTCAGAGAAGTCCTGTATTCCAAGAACTAGATCAATAGACTTGGATTAACAATACGATGGATCGGCAAGATTTACTCCTGGTGGAAGTTTCCAGTTGGAAGTATTGACGGTAGCTGTAGGAAGATCAGCTATAACCTTAGGAAGGACGAGAAAATCCATTTGTCTGCTAAAACTGGACATTCTGGATCTAATCAATGCTGAAATCTGGTGCTTGATATGGCTGTTTGCTTGACCGATACCGACTACCAAGATATTTATTGATTTCCGCTGCACTCCCAATCGTTGACAAAGTGTTTCTGTCATGAAGTTACACTCAGAACCGAAACCCGAAAGCCACCATTTGGGATGTGGCTAATAAGCTGCACCTAAGCCGAAGTTTTATCCAGAAGGCCAAAATTAAGGCTGGGCTTCGAACATTCATGAAACATGAAAAAAATGAATTAAAAGTTCAACATTGGTGCTTTAGAAAGACTATTTGAAATCATGAATGCAACGATGAAATTGGAACTCAAAATGTCTAAAAAAAAAAAATACACAGATTAAGCCTAATGGAATAAAATATTACAATTTCGAATCAAGTCTTGACATTCATGATTGAAACCATCAGAATAAAATTATTGAAATTTTTTTATGGGATGTTAAGAATGCTGAATTTTGAAAATAAAAATCACAATCGCGAGCTCGAATTCTGACAAATCAAAATCCAAATTTTTGTAGATTTTGAAAAAATAAAGATAATCAAGTCCTTGCATCTTTTCGTCCAACTTCAACCAACCTTACTCTAGATCCAATCGCAAAAATACCTTTTATTTTCATGTTTTTCGGAACAACCGAAAAACATTTTGGTCAATCATTCATCTTTCGAGCACTATTTCTCATTCGTTTCTTTTCATCTGCTTCCTGTCACTTCTGAGACTGAATGACAATGCTTTATTTTCCTTCTTGCGATGTTTCTTCAAGGAACGATTCCGAAATTCTTGCAAAAGTTGAAATGAATCCTTAACGCTTCAAGGAAGCAAGCTGTGGTGGCCTCACAAACACTGGGAAAAAACCCCCAGCCCGTAGGGCTTTCCCCTTAGTTTTGGATTTGGCAAATTCTCCCGCTCCCTAAGAAAGGAACAGGCAAACAAGTTCATTCTTCCCAGCACTACTGGGGCTGGTGTTGTTTTCGAGCAAATAATCTCCAAGGGAATAAAAAAAGAGCAGGAATTTGTTTTTCCGCTGCCTGAAAGGATCGACAAATGAAAAAGAGATGAAAATTACCATTATTGAGCAGTCTGGATATTAATCGACGAGACTTAAAACTATCGATGGGTTTTGATGAGAAAAGTTGGTTCGGCTCCCTCCCGGAAGATTGGCTTACACCGTTCAGTAAGATTATTTCGAGCATCAAAGCTCCAACCCGATTTTTCTTGTTTTTTTGATAACTTCAAGCAAATGAACAGATTTGAAATTGATGGGGAATGGTTTCATCAAACATGGAAAGAACATGATCAAATGAATATCTAATACTCTAGAAAATTTTGTGGCTCCAGAGAGTTATTTTTTTTTAGTGCATATGTTTATCCAATCGAAGGCAGATAAACGGATTAGTTTCTTTATTATTGTCGATGAATTTTTTGCAGCATTAAACTTAATTATTTTTCACATTTTGAAATTCAAAACAACAACTCTAGTTTGAACGGATTCAACCGAAAGTCAGGTAACAAAAGTGTCAAAAGAGGGTGACCAAAATCGGTTCCGCAGAGAAGAGCTTGGATAAAAATTTATCATCAAGGTCAGTAGAACCTGCTGGATGTTATTTTTCAAACATGGAAAAAGTGTTGATTTAACTATTTTATCATTCTGGAAACCTGGTGGCTCCAGAGAGTTGAAACCGATTAAATTGAACTTGCTGGCAGCTTTTTAATTAAGAGTCAACTATTGAATATTAAAACACACAAATCGAAATCATTACGAAGTTCTGTCAAAAATTAAGAGGAGTTTTAGTAATTCAATTTTATTTTCTTAGTTTTATTTAATTTTTTGCATTGAAAAAAGAACGAAATTTTTCAGCTTCCATAGTTGTTTGTAACTGTTGCAGTTGTTCGAAAAATTGATAGTTTTATAAAATTTACAAAAAAATGCTTTAACCTTCAAGCATTTTCAAACGAAGGGAGGGTTGACATTTGAAAATTTTTATATTTGTTCCAGCCTTGATGAAGTTATTTATAATTTACAATTTTCAATCGAGCCTGAATTTTAAAAAGGAGCTTTACTCAAATAAGGAATATTTTCAATTCGCACAAGTAATTTTCTAAGATTTTTCATTTTGTTTTTTATCACCTCGTAATATTTTTATGATAGAGTTTCATTTCCAAATGACAAAATTCTTTAATCTCAATTTTATTTTTCGAATTCTTGAGCAGAAAAACATTTTTTTTGTAATTGCATAGGCGGAGCTTGGATTATCAATTCTAAAACCAAAGACTGTCAATTTTAGTTTTTCAAATGAATTTTTCTTTACTTAGGTCAATAATTATATGTTCTGATACCGTAATTTTTTCACAGACTAGTATGTTTTGAATAAAATTGACATGATTGTTTTATAATGAAATGAGAAATTTCAACAATTTTTTGCAGTATTTTTTCTAAGAGTTTAAGGGGGGGGTAGGGTCTAACACTTTCAAAAAATCGATTTTTTTATTTTTTTATTTTCTTATTGTAAAACATTTCAAGAATGTTGTGTCAAATTTTCAAGTCAATTGAAGCAAAACTGTAGAAGTTATAGGCCTTTATCTCCTCCTATCTAATACTGCAAGAAAGCAAGAGCAGAAACTTCAAACGCGTTTTTCTCGAAAGCACATTTTTAAAGCCCGTGGACATCGTCATTTGAAAACTACTTATCCGATTCTTTTCAAATTTGGAACATATTTTCTACATATAAAATACCAGACCCCAACGTTTTTCTTTTTTGATTTTTTTACTTTGGGGAGAATTTACAGGTGAAAAATGGCGGATTTTTAAGTGAAAAATCGTAGTTTTTACTTCAAACAGCCACAAAAATTTCATAAAAATATTTTTAAGTTAAACAAAAACGTTGGGGTCTAGAAAAACATCTATTAAAAATATTTTGCACTGATTTTTTGATTTCAGATGATTCTGTGCTGAGATACAGTGTCCACCGCAAATCCTGTTTTCTAAAAGGCATCCTCGAAAATGCTCCGTCGCCGGCTCATTTTTCAATATTTTTCTACGAAAAAATTACTAAATGTTCTTTTAACAATTCTTTGTATAATGCAAAAAATTTGAATACATTTGTTTGAACGATAGCTCTAGAAAAAAATCGTGAAAATGGTGTTTTTTTATACCCGTTAGACCCTACCCCCCCCTTAAGAGAAATAGCAGCTACAAAATATCTGAAGTTTATTTTGTGCAACTGTAAAATCGATTGAACAAACCGAATGAGTGCTGCCCGGTGTTCATCGTCCACTTATTTTGCGTTTTGTAGCCAGCATGTGGAGGCAAATTGGAAAAATGGGAAAATTCGCAAGAAAATTGAAAATCCCGCCTTTTTCCCTGAAGGGTGCTGGGAAATGAGTCTCTTTTTACCATTTTCCATTTCAAAATAGTTCAATGGCACACTTTTTTTTGGAAGAAACTCAAGTTAGTTGAACTGTTGAGTTCAACTGCTCAACATTTTGATTACTTTTAGATAATTAAAGTTCTTGCAATCTTATTTGAAGGTTTGTTAAAAAAACATTAAGCGATAAAAACAGTTTTTGACAAGAACTACGAACAGCACCACTTAAGATTTAGTTTTCTTTTGAAAAAACTATGATAAAGAAACACTTTTCACCTGAATGACAGGCATTATAAGCTTGGAAGGATTTGCTCCACCTTCATAGCTTGGCCATGTAATCAGATTGAATGAAAAAAAACCCTTAAATCTTCCAACGACAACATAAATTATGAAATTACCAGAGCTAGTAGCTCCCCGCAAGTTTTTGCCTTCATCTTGGAGTATTACAAGTTGCAGGGAAAGCTGCATTTTGCCATAGACGGAGGAAAAACTGCAGCAGAAAATGAGTTCGAACATTTTGAAAGGACACCATCCCACAGCAACTTGGCGATAAAAAGATTAAGGGACCATCCTTAGGTTTTTTTTGTCTGTAATCTTTTCACTTTGGGCTCTTTTTTATGGGGGTGTGTGGGTGGACTAAGTCAGATTAAATTGAATATAAAAACTCTTACCCTGAAGTTAAAAAGAAAAGAAAAAGATTCTGAGATTTCTACAATCCCCCCTTACCAAGGTAAGGGGGGATGAAACTCGACTGAGAGAAGATGTCCTTTCGTTGTTGCTTCCTGATGGTGTCTGGTGTCAAAATGTTCCTGGCCGCCAAAGATAGTCACAAAAAGGTGCTTTTAATTTTTTCCCCTCAAGCAGCACTTTGTTGGTGTGCATGCCCGTGTATGTGTGCCTAGGCAGGGTGAATGGGAATCTTTATATCTTTTAGTGGTGATAAATTTTATGAACCTTGATTGTCGGGAGCTGTGTTTGGAGTAGGGCTTCCACTACTGGACATTTTCCGGTTTCGAATCGAGAATCGATTGCAAAAAAACTAATAGTGTGAAGAAATCCATTTCATATCCTGAACAAGAGTGATTAATTGAGGATTGAATTCAATTAATGTTTTTTCAGCTTTTCTCGGAACAACTAGAGCGTTCGATCGATTCTCCTTTTCATATTTTGTCAGTCTGTTTTGTTTTACCTTAGCAAATTTTTAAAACGGATACAAATTTCAACATCTACATATGTACATAACATTGAACTAAAAAAACATTTTTTCAATTTATCATTAAACAGAACACTTAGAAATTCTTTGAAAAGTCTGTAAGACTAAATGAGACACAGATTAAACAGAAGTTAGAGGAAATGGATAAAATTTGATTAATGATTCAATTTTAGGACGCTCAAATTTTCCGAAATCAAATGTTCAAAATGAAAGAAAAAAATAGAATCCAAATCAAGAATTTCAAAATCTTCTGTTTTGACATATTGTTCGACACCCTACTAGCATTTGAAAGTTTTAATACGGTTTTATAATGGCATTTTATAAGCAGCTAGTTTTACAACTTTTATGGTCTTGAGAAGTGCTTGGATTCTTGATTCAAACATTTGTTTTTAGGTGGTTCTGAAAACGCTGTTAAAGCATTTGCTAAAAAGACTGTTAAAGTTGTATAGAAAGAGTTCTAAATGCTCTATTAAAATAAAAGCTGAGAAATTTGCATAATTTAAAAATCACAAGATATGTACTGGAAGTTTGAATAAATATAACTTTCAATTTTAAATATTCCTTGATTCTCGCAGTACATTTTTTTGTGAACAAACCACAAACCTTACTATTACCACAGAAAAAGATATTCAATGTTATGAAAAAAATGTAATCATTCACAAATAAAAAAAACTCTTCGGTAAAGTTGCCTCAAAAATTGTTGGATACAACTTTGTAGAAGACTATTTGGCTTCATCTGTTCACAGTGCTTAAAATGTTTTTATGAGTAAATCATGCAAAAGTTACACGCCATAATATTTGATTTAAGATTTTTATAGCGCATGGACGGTTGAGCTTTTTTTAAAATCACCATTACTAAATCTCTTATAATAACTTTGTAATGAATTTTGTTACGATAAAGTTCCGTCCTGGACCACTGTGAAATGTTGGCAAAACGAATGTGCGATTCTGCTATTTCTAGAATCTTTTACTATTTAGTCTCATTATGAAGAAAAACTTATAGTACAGTTAAAAACGTCAATGTTGTTTAAATATGTGCAATTTCTGTGTAAATGATTCCAAAGCATGTTCTGAAAAATGTCTAGATGAACGGTGAAAAATCTTATTTTACAGACAAAACCTAGCTCACGGCAACCCCCTCAGTCTATTGAAGAGTGTGTTGGTAAAAAATGCAATTGCACGGTGAATTCGACTTGTTAAGTCTAATTAGTGCTACCTGCCAAAGAATATTTCAATGAGGTAATGCCGAGAGCCACATTGATTTTTTTTTGTAATGTCACAAAAACGATTGTAACGGAAATGTCTATGTTCAAAAATAAGTTTTAGAATGAAAATAATTTCCAGTTTAAATTGGATTGTGTGGTAAGGCCTCTATTTCATTATATTATGAGCGTTTTTGGTCCATTTAAGATAACATTCCGTTTTCTTATTTAATGAATGAATGCAATGTCATTTTGAACATAAAACGTGCAAAAATGAAGAAAATTCAGATTAAAAACATCTAACTGGCTCTATTGATTGTTCATTTGATTGGCATGATTTCTATCCAACCGGTTTACTATATACAATTCTTTTGTAGAACAATAAACATCAATAAATGCTTGATAACTCGGTTTACTCAAATGTCAATAATGGATTGTGATTTAGTATAAAGAACTGTGTTTTGATAACTTTATTGTATTGAGAATCTTAAACTGCACTGATTTAAATATTTTCATGGATATCAAAATCTAAAATCAGCAAGCTATTCTCAAGAAAACAATTTTTTTGTCCTAAACTTTTTGATTAAAAAAAGTACCTAGCGTAAATTTTTTTTAACACCAATGGCCATTGGTGTTTAACACGCAATGAGTATATTTTACTCATTGCGTTTTATATTACAATTTGCGACCAAATTACAATTTTTGAACCGCAATAACTTTTTTGTTTCAAGTCCGATCGAGTTGCAGTCTTCAAGTGAAATGTGAGTCTTTATTTAAATTTTAATTGAATTAAAACATACATAAGTAATCGAATGAAATTTTTTTAATGAAAAACGAGTCTTTATGCTTCTTGAGGATACACTATCTCAGAAACTCCTATCACTCTTGAGATTCCGTACAACCTCTTCCCGTTATCAGGATTAGCAAAAATGTTGACAATGCCTTCCGATGGTTCGCTTAAATCATATTATTCACTATTTGCAAGTGTTTTGATTTTGAAGTAGATATTTATCAAGACGAATTTGATATATTAAATGAAAAATATCCAAAATTGTGACTTTTATTAAGTCTTAACCCGTAAATAGCCCTCACGATAATACAAACAACATACTTTGTTCAGCAAAGTTTAAAAGCACAAAAATCTGCATCTTTTGATGGTTTTGATGTTAAAATAATATTACGTTAGGTACACATTTTGGTCAGTTAAATCAAAAACTTCTGGACAAAAAAATTGTTTTTCTATAATATTGATTGCTGATTTTGAATACTGATACAAATTTGGTTAATTTTTTATTTTTATATATTTAGTATTTAACTCAATCAAAACCGAAAAAATATAAAATATATAATTCCCGTGAAAATTTTCCGACCCAGAATTTATAAAAACCAAATCATTAAAAAGTGGACTTTTTTCAAAGATCGTGTTTGCGGAAGCTTTAAACATGATTTTTTTTTTAGTTAGCCCTACAAAAAAGTTTGTTCTCTTCTTTCTAATCTACCATTTGGAGGGTGAGCTGATGATGATGATGATGATTTTTTGATAGTTTAGTCAGAAACAATTTGTATGATGAATTAACCTAGCGTTTTTTTTTTGAAAATATAATTATTTTTATAATTAAATTGGACTTAAGGGCTTATTTCGTAAGTAGTTTAATTAAAACTTAGCATTCAAGTTGCCGAAAAAAATCTATATTCTTGACAAAACCTAAATTGTTATTTTATATTTTATCCAAAAAATCTGTGAAAATTTTCTCTGATTTTATACCAAACGATGACAAATTCAGTTTTTTCGATTTGGTACATAACAATTCATATTAACAACGTTAAAATATTTTCTAAGACTAGCGTTAGAAATCTGATCCCAGTTGCACTTAAATTTAATTTATAAAATCTGTTTAAAAATGATTTAAAAAAATAAACAAAAAAGGACGGGAGAGTATATTCATTGAAAAAAAATGCTTGGGAATTTGTGAAATTTTTGTTATTCCCAGGATTTCGCGAAATTTGATCGATAACGCTTTATTTAGAAAAGTAAAAAATTAGATTTACGGTTCAAATAAGGTTTATTTTCTATTCTTGTTAACCCGTTAACTTTAACCAGAAATCTTTAATTCTATTCTGAATGTATGGTTTTCTATTTGATTTTTTTTTTCATTTATTTTCTCGGTATTGAACTTGTAAATTTAAATAAAATTGTGAATGATGAAATTGTTTCACATTTTTCAATTCTAGACTCGTGGAACTTTCTTATGTTTAAACTCTGGAGTTCAAGTTTATAATCCTTATCTTGAAAATGCTTTGAATTTCAAATATTTTCTTCTTATATTCTGAAATTATGAGTTTCGAATATGAAAAAATTCTCACATTTTAGATTAAATGCAACACCAAGGTTCGAAGTAGAATACTATACCAATGATGATCCAAATTGAAAATCAAGAGCAATAAACTGGATACTTACTAGATATTTTTCCGCAAGTATCCAGGCAATTTTATCCTAAGCAAATTTTATTTTCAAAAAATCCGGGAAATATGCAGGTTCCATTCCATACATTATTCCATTAAAATCAGGAAGAAAAACACATGGAAAACTTGTTTAATGCATCAGCCGATTCAGAATAAAATTTAATTAGGGCTTCTAAAAAATCGCTAAGGTTTATTGTTTATTAAAATTCTAAGGACTCTATGAAATTATCGTTTTATTTTGCAATTAGAGTGAGAAAATCTGGTCTAAAACCGGATAATCTGGTAAGCTTGATAAAACTTTTTTGGGATTCAATATTTGGGACTCAATTACAATCAAAAAATTTCTCACTTTTTTATTGTAATTGAGTTCCAAATATTGAATCTCAATAAAGTTTGATCAAGCTTACCAGATTATCCGGTTTTGTACAAGATTTTCTCACTCTATTTTCAAAATCAAGCGATAATTTCAATTGAGTCCTTAGAATTAAAATAAACAATAAACTTGAACGAACTTCGGAAGCCTTAATTAAATTTTATTCTGAATCAGCTGATGAATTAAAAGAAGTTTTTTAAATGTTTTTTTCTTTTTGATTTTAATGGAATAATGTGTGGAATGGAAATTTGCCTGCATGTTGGTCGGATTTTTTGAAAATTAAATTAAATGGTCTTAGAATGAAATTTCGACGTTCTGAAGTTAGGATTGTTTGACTATTGTTACTTTAGAAATTGATTTGAGTAATTCTCTCGAAATTTATATGATATTGAAGGTGTACGGATGTTGCACGAAATAGTTGATTGGGATGATGCTTCAGATCCCTCGATAAGTGATGTCACTTGCGGCGTATTAGGGAAATGGCTTTGAAGAAAACTCAATTGATATTTAAAAAAACTAGCTTGATTATTATATCAATGTTTTGTTGTATAAATTATTTTAATTGTATTTACAATCTATCTTAATATTGTTCAAATGTGAATGAAAAAACTCTTGTCCAAATCGGACACCGGATACACAAAAACTGTAAAAGATTTGCTCTAACGTATATAAAACAGATGTCCGCTTACATTAAAGTGTTTTTTGACTTCTTGAAATTACTCTAAAATACATTTTTTTTTCACCGATCTTGAAAAACAACAATCTTTTGAGAGTAACATGTTTTAAAGTTCAAAATTTCCAGCAGATTTTTTGAATTATCAACGGAAAAGGCAAGTTTTCTAGTAAATTAACATAAATTTCTGGGTTGTGGCCAGAGAACCGGAGAAAAAACGGGAATTGGAAATCGCACCGGGAATAACGGGTAAAATCCGAAAATTCAGACCCAAAACCGGGAAAATGTTCACGAGGACACCAAAATTTAATTTTGGGTCCAAGATCATGAATTATTATTATTTTAATTTTTATGTCAGAATTCAACAGTTCAAAAATGTGTGGTTATAAAATCATCAGTATTGAAATTAAATATGACTTTGATTACTCTTGAATCGTCATTGAATTAAAAAAAAAACTAAATTTTCTCCGGACCCCTTGAGCTCTGGGACTGTCTGGAAGAATGATATGAATAATTCAAAAAGTCACTCAAAATTTGTTCAAGTATCGCATGTCATTACAATCATCAAAAAAAAAACTATCAATCATATAAAAACAAGTGAATTTAAGTTAAGTTTCGGAATTCGAACTCTTCATTGCAAACTTGGAAATGTTGAAAGATGTTGAATGTTGTTGTATGTTCAAGTGATAGCGATTAATTCAAGAGATAAACACAAGACAGAAATTGAAAATAAATCTACAAATCATGTTTACGCACCAAAAGGTGTATTTTGTTTTTTTTTTTTAATGTGTAGCTTACCAACATAAAATTCGAAGTCTCTTAGAATTTGCATAAATTTGCGATAAGAAAACTTCAAATTACACTTTTTAAAGCTTGAATTTGTAACAATACCTGTAAAAATTTACAAAGAAAAATCTATGAATTGATTTTTCACCTTATCGGTGAGAAAACCTTTTAAAAAAAAATGATAAATTTCGCTTGAAAATTCACTTGAAATACTCTTGAAATAGGACTTCTTAGTAAAACTGCAAAAAAAATTCGAGAGCTTTTTAATGGGAATGTGTTTAGACATTTTAAAATTGTTACTATTGTCCAACATTGCATGGTACCATGCTCAAAAATTTTGAGTAAAATGTATTTAATACATTTGTTTTTTTTTTAAATAAAGTCCATCAGGAAAACATCATTGAAGGTATTTAAATGCTAAAAAGATATTTTGTTTCTACAAAACAAACAAAATAACAAAACTATTGCATTAGAATTTATTGTTTTTATTTCTTTTTTTTTGTTCTTTGTTCAATAAAACAAGGTAACAAAATTTACAATTTTCTGTGGTGCCAAAGGTACCTCCTAAACCTAAATCTTATATTTTAATTTGAGGGCGCTGAATCCAAATCTTCTATTTGTTTAGTTCTAATAACTCGAATGTTTGCGGTTCAAGGGTATACTTTTGTAAAAAAAAGTAAAATTCCACATGCTTCTGCACAACAAAGCTACTGCATGAATTAATTACACTAGTTTACAAAATTTCAAAAAAATCGTGAACTTGATTAACTGACCAACATTTTTAATGTAAAATCGGGCGCTGAATCCAAAAATGAAATTCAAAAAAATCTCAGTAGAACCGTTTTTGAGTTATGCTCCAAATATGAAATTTCGAAAAAAATAAAAAAGTTCTTGTACTAAGAATAAAATATCTCGGACGGCATAACAGTAATTTGAAATCCCTCTTTTGCATATTGAAGGTGAATAAGTTATCTATCGATCATCTGAACACTGTTTTTGCGTTTGACCAACAGTATTGTTGATATTAGTGACTTTATGAGAAAAAAAACTATAAAAAACGCATTTTTTTAGAGAAAATTTTGTTTCAACAAAAGTTTTAGACTCGATTGTAGCATTTAAAAAATCTGATTTTCTTTTGCGCTTGAATATCAATTTAAAACAAAGATTTCAAGTGGTTATTTATCAAAATCGGTTGAAAATTGAAGAAGTTATGGCTACTTTACCATAACTGAAATTTTTGGAGTTTTTAATAATTTAACGAACCGCAGTACACTTATCATAGTATAGGAAGAATGGAACATGATAAATCTCACTCGCTCTAAGTCAAAATTATTTATTAGCTTACCAGAAGGTAACATGCCAAGTTTCAGAAAGATGTGACCATAGGGAGGGGTTACTAAAATTTTAAACGTTAAATTGAGTTGTATTTCATTTCCCAAGGGATGTACATATCCAGTTGAAGCCAATAACGTGCAAGTGGTTTTTGTTTTTTTGACCCTTATATCCTACTTCAGTGGAGCTTTATTTAGCATCAAAAGTTTCGTAGTGACCTTTTACAACCGTAGAAATTGGAGTACAAGACAATAATTAAACTACTCGAGTTGAAAAATAGTTTGAAGTTTACCGTTCTTAACTACAAAGTATAGTGAACTCCTTTTTCAAAACAATTATCGGCGGTGAGGATTATACTGTTGGTTTCTCGCTACTCACAATGAGTAACAAAAACAAGCTCACAGCAAAAGACAAAACCAACAACTTAAAAAGAAGCTGCCAAGAACTGGATCGTTCGAGCGATGCTGAAAGCGATAGTGTCAACTCTTTTGATGGTCTGCTGAGTAAGATGCGATCGCTTTTTGAGGATACAAATGCCAGAATCGATGCTAATGCGACCGAAATTCGCGATGAGATTGGTTCCTTGCGTCAAGAATCGCTACATTTCCAGCAAGAAACGGCAAAGAAGATCGATAATATTACCAACTATTGTGGTGAGTTGAAAGCTGTGACCGAGCGAAATAAGAATTTAGTTGAACGGCTAGAGAGAGCTAACGATCTCTTGCTGTTTGGAGTGCCATTCATCGTCAACGAAAACTTGTCCCAATACACCGTCAAAATTGCTGCCATCCTAGGGTACGGTGAACAGCAACCACTTGTGTACACAAAACGCATCGCAAAAAGTCCTATATCGGCCGGCAGCTCACCGCCAATATTGTTTCAATTTGCCTATCGTGCTGCACGGGACGACTTCTTTTTCCGTTACCTTTCTAATCGGAACCTCACTCTTTCGGACCTTGGATTCCAAGTGGCAACCCGTGTTTACTTCAATGAAAACCTCACCCCCCTGGCTCGTGAAATCAAAGGGAAGGCTGTTAAACTCAAAAAAGCTGGTAAAATTCAAAATGTGTTCACCAAGGCTGGTACTGTTTTCATCAAAGCCAGTGCTAATGATGTCGCGAAGGCTGTTCTTAACCCTGAACAACTTGGTGCTGCAACGGAACAATGAGAGGAGCTGCTGGTGTTGGCGCGTGCTGTTCTACTGTTGCTGCTGCTGCTGCTGTGTTTTTCTGCTGTTTTTTTTTTCTCTTATACTGGGTCAAAATAGGGCCACTTGCATTAATCAAATTAATCAATTATGAAGTTTTACATAATTAAGAAAGATGTGCATCTTGTTTTTTATTCTACTCTAATCTTTCCTTCTAGCTTGGTAACTCTCTCTTTAAAATTAAATGTAAGAATGCTCGATAATGGCTAACAATGTTGATTACAATGCCCGTACGTGTTTGGATTTTTCAAGTATTCCTCGCGCCGTTATGAATGCTGCTTTACCGGATGACAAGGTGAATATCTGCCATATGAATATTCAGAGTATCTGCGCCAGAGGTTTTAGCAAGTTTAGCGAATTTAAGCAGTGCTTTCTGAATGGTAAAATTGATATTATCTGTTTATCGGAAACCTGGCTTAACTCAAGTTTATCGGATGATGTTTTATCAATGGAAGGTTTCAATTTAATTCGTAACGATAGAGCCTACGGCCGAGGTGGAGGTTTATGTGTGTTTGTAAGACATGGAATCAACTACAGAATAATCGATAAATCAGAAATTTATGCTGCTGTAGGAGATGTTACTGAGTTTATTTTCGTTGAACTGCAATGTTTTTCAAGAAAATTCTTAGTTGGATTGTTCTATAACCCTCCAAGGAACAACTGTACTGAAAAATTGTTCCAAAAACTTTCTGAGATATCTTTGCTGTATAACGACATGGCAATCCTAGGTGACTTTAACATAGATCCTACTAAGTATAATGCAGTGTCGAACCAATTTTGTAGCGTTCTTGAGTATTTTGGATTTGGCTGTGTTAATGATAATCCTACTCATCATTATCAAGCAGGTAGTTCATTAATCGATCTTCTGATGACGAACAACCTGGAGTTCGTTCAAAACTTCAACCAAGTGTCGGCCCCTGGTTTTTCTAGACATGACGTTATTTTTGCATCGCTGAATATTCCGAAAAGAGTTTCGGTCGAACCTGTTACAATGAGGAACTATGCGAGAATCGATTTGCCAAGACTGGAATATGCAGCTAACTCGATTGATTGGTCAAATTTACATTCAATTGGTGACGTTGATATGGCTGTTGATTGTTTGAATGTAACTATCTTAGAACTGTTCGAATCCTTCGTTCCGATACGCATTTCAACACCTAGAGTTAGAAATAAGTGGTTTAACAACGACATCTTAAGGGCGATGATCGAGAGAGATCTAGCGTATAGATACTGGATTGATTGTAGAAGTGATTTTTCTCATTCAGAATACAAGCGCCTTCGGAATCGCGTAACTACTTTGATAAATAAAGCAAAAGCTAGCTTTATTCAGCGATCTGTTGGACATGCTGACTCTAGTAGGGTGTTATGGAAAAGGTTGAAAGACATAGCAGTGAGACCGTCTAACAACGCAAGTGAAAACGTATTTTCTAACACTGCTGAAGAAATCAATAACCACTTTGCCACGAGTTTTACGACCGACGAACACAATTTTGCTTGCCCTCCTGCGAATCCATACGGCTTCAGATTTTCAGCGATATCTGAAAATGACGTCATTCTTGCCATCTCATCTATAAAATCGAACGCTGTTGGATCGGACAACATTCCTATCAGATTTTTGAAGTTGATTTTACCATCATTGATCAATCCGATCACGTTTATCTTCAACTTAATTATATCAACTTCAAAATTCCCTAGAGCCTGGAAAATGGCGAAAATACTTCCTATTCGTAAAAAAGGGAAAAGCTTGGATTTGAACAATCTTCGTCCAATCAGCATTTTATGTACATTATCGAAGATGTTCGAAAAAATTGTGAAACGCCAAATTAACAATTATTTGAACGCAACGAATCTACTTAACTGCAATCAATCGGGATTTAGATCCGGTCATAGTACGACTACAGCACTACTAAAAGTACACGACGATATTCATGCTACTGTTGACAAGAAAGGTACTGCATTTCTAATGATGATCGATTTTTCCAAAGCTTTCGACCGGGTTTCACATGTCAAACTACTGCGGAAACTATCTTCGAAGTTTAACTTTTCTGGCATGGCTGTGAATTTGATTCAGTCCTATTTGTCTGGCAGAACACAAGTTGTGTGTATTGATGGAATTTGTTCAGATCCTGTTCCGGTTATCTCGGGAGTACCGCAGGGTTCAGTTTTGGGCCCTTTGCTGTTTTGCTTGTTTATCAACGATTTGCCAGAAATCATTAAACACTGTCAAATACACATGTTCGCTGATGATGTCCAACTTTACCTCTGCTCCTCTACCAGCTCACTTGAAGAAATGGCCCGACAGCTGAATGACGATTTGATGTGCATACAAGTTTGGTCTGATAGAAATATGCTTCCAATCAATGCTTCGAAATCTAACGTTATGGTCATCACTCGTAACAGAACGATTTCTGACCTACCGGTCATTACTCTAGGATCAGCTAATGTTTTGTATGTCGATAAAGTATGCAATCTTGGAATCATTTTCCAAAGTAACCTGGAGTGGGACCACCAAGTCAACGCACAATGTGGAAAAATTTATGCAATCCTACGCCAATTGAAATTATCGGCAAGCATGCTTCCACCGCATTTGAAATTAAAAATAGCTAAAACTCTAATTTTACCACACCTAACCTTTGGATCTGAGTTTTTGTTAAATGCGTCAGCTATGGCGATGGATCGATTACGTATCGCAATCAATCATTGTATCAGATGGATTTTCAAGCTAGATCGTTACGCCAGGATGAGCCGCCATCATAAGAGTTTCATAGGCTGCTCGTTTTACGAATTCTTCAAACACCGTACAAACATAATGATTCAAAAGATATATACAACAGCGACACCTGATTATCTCTACCAGAAACTTATTCCCTTCCGAAGTAATCGTGTAAGAAAGTTGGTAATTCCAAGAAACTTTACTTCCCACTACAATGGCACACTGTTTGTACGAGGCATTGTCTACTGGAACCAGTTACCTGATGAAATCAAAATGGTTATCAACATTGGTATGTTTAAGAGAGAGTGTTTAGCCAGGTTAGATTAGGAAAAGATGAAAGTAGGTACCTAGTTTAGTTCGAGAGTTTGTGAATTAAAAATCCCAGTTATAACCAATTGCAGTGTTTTATAAGATTGTATCTTAAATTGCAATGATAAATAAAAACAACAAACAAACAAACAAACAAACAAACAAATAAAATTTTGAGGTATTTTGCCCGGAAGGAACAAAAAATACTGGTTTTTCATCAATAACTTTTTTCATCACTAGCTGATTGTTTTTTATGGTTGATTTTCTTAAAGCCTAAGTTGAGACAAATATTTCACCCGAAGACTGTAACTCGATTGGATTTGAAACAGAAAAGTTATTGCGGTTCAAAGGCCGCAAATTTTGTCCAATACGCAATGAGTACTTTTTACGCATTGCGTTTTATACGACAATTTTCGACCAAAATACAATCTTTGAACCGCAATAACTTTTCTGTTTCAAATCCAATCGAGTTACAGTCTTCGGGTGAAATATTTGTCTCAACTTAGGCTTTAAGAAAATCAACCATAAAAAAACAATCAGCTAGTGATGAAAAAAGTTATTGATGAAAAACCAGTATTTTTTGTTCCTTCCGGGCAAAATACCTCAAAATTTTATTTACGTTTAAAATTTTAGTAACCCCTCCCTATGGTCACATCTTTCTGAAACTTGGCATGTTACCTTCTGGTAAGCTAATAAATAATTTTGACTTAGAGCGAGTGAGATTTATCATGTTCCATTCTTCCTATACTATGATAAGTGTACTGCGGTTCGTTAAATTATTAAAAACTCCAAAAATTTCAGTTATGGTAAAGTAGCCATAACTTCTTCAATTTTCAACCGATTTTGATAAATAACCACTTGAAATCTTTGTTTTAAATTGAAATTTAAGCGCAGAAGAAAATCAGATTTTTTAAATGCTACCATCGAGTCTAAAACTTTCGTTAAAACAAAATTATCTCTAAAAAAATGCGTTTTTTATAATTTTTTTTCTCATAAAGTCACTAATATCAACAATACTGTTGGTCAAACGCAAAAACAGTGTTCAGATGATCGATAGATAACTTATTCACCTTCAATATGCAAAAGAGGGATTTCAAATTACTGTTATGCCGTCCGAGATATTTTAATCTAAGTACAAGACCTTTTTCAATTTTTTCGAAATTTTATATTTGGAGCATAACTCAAAAACGGTTCTACTGAGATTTTTTTGAATTTCATTTTCGGATTCAGCGCCCGATTTTACATTGGAAATGACCTTCAGTTTACTTTTAGTTTTTTTATTCTTAAATTTGTATCAAAACTAGCAACAACTTCGTTCGAATATGTGGCTCAACTGTTTAGTGTGCTAAATATTCGACAAATTAAAAATTTGGGTAATATTCGGTCCGAATATCCGGTACAGCTTTATTCTTAATCATTAATTTAAAAACTGATCTCTGATTTCTAAAAAAATATATGAAATATTTATCATGAACTTCAATTTTAAGGGTTCTGAAATCAGTGTTCAGAGTTTTGAAATCAACACAGTTTAATTCGAGTTTCAACCGATTTAAACTCTTAAATTGTGAATAACAAATTTTCTACGCTATGAAAAAAAAAAAACAATGAATGTTTTCTAATGCTTGTTTGTCTACGATTTTTATTGTATTATCATTAATTTAAAAACCATTATTTTTCTTCATTTTTCCGTTTTTGTTCTTTAATATTAATTTCAAAATTGAAATTCCTTGGCTAAAAAAATCATTGGGTGCTTCTAAATTGAAAGAGGGTCTGAGGGCTGATGGTCCAATTAGGGTCATTTTTTAATTTCTAAAACGTTGGGGTCTAAAAAGCTTCGTTTTAGTTCCAAACACATCCATGATTTGTGGCAGAATTTTCAAGTAACGATAACATGAGATTTAAACTTTTAGGTTTGTATGGGAAAAAAGAATATTTTATTTTGAAAATTTAACCTCACTACCTTTTTGTGCCAATTAAAAAAAAATCCAAAATTTCTGCTTAACAACTTTGTCCAAGATTGTAGCTTCGTTTCATTTTTATCAAAAAAGTTATCAGCAATTGAACAGCAATAATTCTTTTGCGGTATGTCATGGCGATGCAAATCAATCAATTCAACTAAAAATGGAACAAAAACCATAAGTAAGCTTGGATTCACAAAAGAAACAAAAATTAGGTTGATTTTTCAGAACAAAATATTCAACTTTCCGAAACATACAAAAAAGTTCAAGTTGATTCATGTAAATTTTACCTTTGAAAATTCTGCGAAAATCATGAATGAGTTATTAAACCAATACGAAGTTTTTTCGACCCCGGGGTTTGAGAAATTAGTGACTTGATGACATGACTTGAAATCGGCTCAGTCTAATGTAACATTCGTTTTTTTTTTTCATCTTAATCTATCATATGCTGATAAGAAGCCCCGATACAGTAAAAGTTTATTGTTCATTTTTTTTTTAATTTTTGCAATCAGAATTCTGAATTGAGATCGTGATTACCAAGTTCTGTGATGTGAACATTGGAGTTATGATGCAAAAAAAATTTTTAATGAATTGTTGAAAAAAAAAATATTTTAACAAAGAATTAAAAATTAAAAAATCTTTATTGAACTGTAAAGAAAATATATTTCGTTTCAAAACTCGGGTTAAGAACAGAAGACAAGTATGGTAAGGTCAATTAAGCTGATTATTGTAGGGTTAACTTAGGTGATTTTGATCAAAATTACTTTGATTTCTTGTTAGATAATAACTTTTAGTGTTTGCAATATTTCTAGAGGATTCTAAACACGGATAACGGACCAGGAAAAAAACAACTTGTTTCGGGAATGAATGATACTAAAAAGTAATTTTATTTTATCTTCATTTTTAACTAAAACTTTTCCCGCTTCAAATGTACATAAATATCACAAAAGAATGAACTGGCATCGTTATGGCAACGGTGGACATACTGTTCAGATGGCTAGTATACATTAAGGCGGCATTCCTAACAGGGCGACTTAAACAGTTGAGATCGAACAAATATTTTGTTTTCCCTATTATGTGATAAATTGCAAATTTCACAGTTTCCAAACTGCAATTTATGAATAATCCTATTTCTAGTACGGTGCTTGATTTCTAAAAATCTGATAACAAATAACGAAAAAAAATCTTTTTTATTTAAATTTTCAAATATCAATCTGCCAACATTCGTTTCCGAGATTCGAAGTATTCTTCTTCTCGTTTTCTCAGAGACACAATCAATGTTTTAATTGGATATTACAATGCTCATAATTTTAAAAGTTTGAGACGTTTCTACAAAAGAAATGGCAAAAAAATGCTCTTCATTCAAATTATCCAATCATAATCCAATCTTCTAATGAGGGGTTTGATTTAGTTTTTAAAATTATAGACTGATTTTGAATTCTTATCTGAAAGACTGAACTTAGCTATGGCAATAGATTTTTATTTGAAAGTCTTAATTGTTGAATACTGTTTTATTTTTATTTCTATTTTAACCTTTAACTGAATTTGATTTGAACTGTGATATATGAATCATGTTCACTATTCCTCATTTTTCCTGTAATTTTGTCGACTTTCTATGGTATAAATTTGTAATTTGCCTCATTCCTTCGATCCAATTGAGAGTCTGCTCTTCAATGCTGAATTTTGTTTTAAAAAACGGATAACAATTTATGGCATAACTTTAGATTTTGAATCTTTATCAGAACAAATTTTCGATTAGTTTTCTGATTTTCAACTGAGATTTTCTAATTCAAATTTTAAATTTTAAATGCTGAAGTCACTTGCTTTTTTAAATTTTTATTCTGCACAATAATTTGAGACTTGAATTCGAATAGTATTTTTGTGGGTCACAAGTATATTTCTAAAAGTAAATTTTGATTTTAATTTTGACTTTGACTTTTTGAACCGAAACATTATTGTGAGGATGAGTATTTAATCAGGATTGATCTCTGGAGCTAAAATGAACGATCTGCAATTAAAATTTGTATTTTATTATGCAAGAATAAAGTTGTATTTAGAATAAATAAACTTGATTTTTTTTTGCAAACTACTACAGTTATAACTTTAAATAAAATGAAAGTAAAATTGAGAGCCCCGCACTAAAATTTCCCCGGGCCTCCGTCGGCTTAATCCGGCCCTGAATTGATCAATGAATTAGTAGTTTCGTCCACTTCGGCAGTGGTTATTCGTTCATCAGGAACAGTTCAAATGATTCGTCTTTTTTGTCTTTATTACTGAGTTCTTCAACTTTGGATGGGTCGTCTCTTTGAAAAATTTAATTTCAATTTAATTCATCGAACAAAGACTTTCTACAAAATTCTAAGCTTAACTCAATGATGGATTGTTTATATAAAATGTATTTGATGTTATTTAAGTTTGAAGGTCTAACAGAAAAAAATTAACGGAAAGTGAAGTTATAATAATGAAAACTCCAATTTCTAAATTAACATATGCAAATAAGATCTATCTATCCTAAGGTAGAAATTAAATTTCAAAATGTGGTTGATTGAGCAACAAAAATGAAATATGAACTGAATATAAATCGAAACACCAATTCACATTATACTTAGCTTAAATCTTTTTCCTGGCTCTCATCTGATTTTTTATTGGATTCAGCTTGGTTTTTTTTTTAAATTTAAACAAAGAAATTATCCAAGCCAAACTGAAAAACAATTTAATTAAACTTTCAATGGGATTAATGAGAATTCTCAGAAATTATCGAAATATCCGAGTGGCAACCTTATCAATGATTTTCAGAAGCAAATCATAAGTAAAAGGCTGCTTGATGTCCAGCCAGACAATACATCCATTCGGAAAATCCATGCACCGAATTCATCACAATGTGTCACTGTCAGCCGTAGAAGAAGGCAAAACGGAATTTTTATTTTCCTGGGCACAAACCAACATCAGGCTTGTCCAATTATCCTTTCCGAAAGCAGCAAGCTGCTGACATCCTTGATCCTGGAGGGGAGACAGTTTGGGGTTTCCATTAGCATTCCAACCTCAAGTTCATCCCCCCTTTCCGGGTTCCATCTGACTGTATGGAACGGCAAAACAAATATGCGCCTTCGGGAAGACACTGACCGGTGAATAAAGCACCTCTTACCTACTTTCTGTTGACCGTTAACCGGGCTCTTCTTGAAATGCGCTGTGCCCAGTCACTCCGTCAGTCAGTAGGAGGAATTTCTTGATTAAAAAATAGGCACCCACGTTCATCTTGGCCAACAGCTACTCTCCGATTTGCAGGAATAATCCTTTTTTCTTCCCCGTGTTTCTGTACCGAGAAAAAGCCTAGAAGCACAAAAGGGATTTTTTGCGTTATCCTTGTGAAAATTCTTCACTAAGTGTTTGAAAATATTCAGTCTGACATTAAAAAGATTTGCTTTCCTATTTTTTTTCTTTGACAAACTGTCTTTAAAAGAATTATTAATCCAGTTGGGTAAGAAATAGTTGAAATTGAATTTTGATTTCATCGATTCTTCTGAATAGAATCATTCCAAGACAGTGTAATTTGTATACGTGAGTTTCTCCAGCATTTTGAAACAAGAATATCGAACAGACTTCAACGTTTTGACGTGACTTATAAATGATGATCATTTAGATCTTTGACGTGGTATTTGCGAAAAAAAAATCATAACATTTAAATGTTTCGATACCAAGGACCATTTGCAAAGTAATCGCAAAGAAATGGGCCTTGAACTCATTCAGAAAGGTGACTCTTGGGCTATGAATCGGAATGTTGCTATTCCAAACGACCTGAATAAAAAAGGAAAACGAATGCAAAAAAAACCTTCATCGCGGTTTTTTCATTCACCCACGTTTCATAGAAACGAAAGATTTCTCCTTTAGCGTTTTCCTCCGGACGGTATTCACCCGGCCAGATGTCCTGGAATCGTACGCGACCCTAAAATGAAAATTCCACCACCACTGGCTGAGACAGAATGAATGTCTGACTGAAAATGAAATACTCACCTTGACACATCTTCATTAGTGGCAAATTGCTCACATCCCCCACAAAGTCAGCATCAGTCGGCATCACGTGAAGGCATTTCATGCCGAGGTTTATGCGCCTTTCATCACCGGTTACTTCCTCATTCGTCACATTATTATCACTCTGGGGTAATTTTTTTATCTCTTTATTTTCATCAGCTGTGACAACGTCACAATGTGAAATGAAACGAAGCACGAAAAAAAAAACAAATCAGGAAAAGCAGGGTTCACATTTACCAAAAAAAGGGGTCGGCAACTTTAAGAAAAAAAAAAGAAAATGATGAAACCAAAATATCAGAAATCAAAAAAACGATGAAATTGACAAAAATGTCAAAAATGACAAAAATGACAAAAATGACAAAAATGACAAAAATGACAAAAATGACAAAAATGACAAAAATGACAAAAATGACAAAAATGACAAAAATGACAAAAATTACAAAAATGACAAAAATGACAAAAATGACAAAAATGACAAAAATGACAAAAATGACAAAAATGACAAAAATGACAAAAATGACATAAATGACAAAAATGACAAAAATGACAAAAATGACAAAAATGACAAAATACAAAAATGACAAAAATGACAAAAATGACAAAAATGACAAAAATGACAAAAATGACAAAAATGACAAAAATGACAAAAATGACAAACATGACAAAAATGACAAAAATGACAAAAATGACAAAAATGACAAAAATGACAAAAATGACAAAAATGACAAAAATGACAAAAATGACAAAAATGACAAAAATGACAAAAATGACAAAAATGACAAAAATGACAAAAATGACAAAAATGACAAAAATGACAAAAATGACAAAAATGACAAAAATGACAAAAATGACAAAAATGACAAAAATGACAAAAATGACAAAAATGACAAAAATGACAAAAATGACAAAAATAACAAAAATGACAAAAATGACAAAAATGACAAAAATGAAAAAAATGACAAAAATGACAAAAATGACAAAAATGACAAAAATGACAAAAATGACAAAAATGACAAAAATGACAAAAATGACAAAAATGACAAAAATGACAAAAATGACAAAAATGACAAAAATGACAAAAATGACAAAAATGACAAAAATTACAAAAATGACAAAAATTACAAAAATGACAAAAATTTCAAAAATTACGAAAATTACGTGGATTACAAAAAAAAAATACAAAATGACAAATATGACAAAAGTGACAAAAAATACAAAAATAACAAAAATTTAAAAAAATTCAAAAATTACGAAAATTACAAAATCTACGAAAATTACAAAAAAAAATACAAAAAAGACAAAAATTACAAAAATTTCAGAAAGTTAAAAAAATTGAAAAAAATTACAAAAATTTCATATTTTAAAAAATTGCAAAATTACAAAGATTGCAAAAATTACAAAAATTAAAATTAAACAAAAATGACATAAATTACAAAAATAACAAAAACTCTTGAAATTACAAAAAAGAACAAAAAATCCTTAAATTAAAAAACTTCAAATATGACAAAAAAAATAAATAAATACAAAAATCACAAAAACTACAAAAATACAAAAATGAAAAAAAAAATCACCAAATTACAAAAATTAAAAAATTACCCTTAAATGACACAAACTTAACTCGCAAAAATTACCAAAATTACACGAAAAACACACAAAAGAGATCCTGAAATGACATAAAAATGACACCAAAATGACTCGATAATGACACGAAAATGGAACAAAAATGATACAACAACGACACAAAAACTACAATATTGAGAAGAATGATACAAAAATGACAGAAAGCGGCCACAAAAATGATATAAACTATAAATGGGGCCAAAGAATGACAGAAAACGACAAAGACAAGAAACGTGGATAATACAACATATTCAGAAAAATGATCAAAATTACTCAAAAACATCTCAAATAGAAAGTAAATTGACACAAAAACACAGACATGACTTAAAAAATGACACATAACTAAAATAAAAGTGATACAAAAACGAAACAAAAGAAACAAAATTGACACAAAACGATATTAATTTGCACAAAAAGATATTAAATTGACACAAAAGGTTCACATTAATGAAACCAAAACACAGAGAAAAGACGTACAAGATAGCCAACGAAACTTGTGTAAAATTTCCTGCGCCATTAGTCTAATTATGAGTTCATACACGATTACGCCTTTTCGAAAACTGTACACTTGAAAATTTGATTTGTAACTTTTGAACGGCACAATAGATGCCACTGTTTAATGTCAATTTTCAACATATTTTTTGGATGTCTGCAATTGAAATTTTATACACTTTTTTGAAGATTTTTTGTTCGAGCTTGTACGTCTGTTCTCTGTGACAAAAATAACTCACAACAAACTCAAAAAGAATCTTAAATGAATCAAAAAATTTACCAAGAAAAACCAACTAAAGCGACAAAAATGGCACATAAATAGCACAACAGTTTCTGAAAGATGACAAAGAAAGGAACAAAATGACACAAATATAGCACAAAAATGAAACTGAATAGAACCGAAAAAAATACATAGAACTTCTATGAAAATGACACAAAAAGTAACACATATGAACAAAATAAATAAACACACACAAAAAACTAAAATGACACAAAATAAGCACATAAAAACGACTAAAAGATGATACAAAATTGAAATGTTCCAAAAGGTATCAAAATAAGGTAAACATTTTAGCAAAAATGTGATAAAAATAACACAAAAATGACACATAACAATTGACACAACAACTGAAACAAAAAAAAACCTTACATAAAAAGATTCATAACTGATAAATTTTTTTTTTAAATTATCAAAACGAAAAAAATGTCAAAAAAATGGCACATCGTTTACACAAAATTTTCAGAAAATTACACAAAAGGAATCAAGAAGGAACAAAAATGACACAAAAATGGAACCAAAACGAAACAGATATGACAAATCACACAAAAAGACTCCGAAATCGCACACAAATTTCGCAAAAAGAAACATTATTGACATTTAATTGACACACAAAAATGACACAAATTGGCACGAAAAAATTAACACAAAAATGTCACAAAAATGATTGAAAATGATATAAAATTTATACAAAAATGACATTAAAATGTCGGAAAAATAACACAAAAATGATACAAAAATGACACATTAAAATTTTCACAAAAAATCTAAAATGGAACAAAATTAATTTAATCATAACTGAAAAAGATTCATAACTGATAGGAATTAAAAAAAAAATATCTTAAAAAAAAAACACAAAACGGCAAATAATCATCACAAAAGTTTCAAAAAAAAATCCACAAAATAAAACGAAAAAGAACGAAAATGACACCAAAATGGCACAAAAAAGAAACAGAAATGACTTTTAAAAAAATTAACAACTTATATAAAAATCACACAAAAGTTACATAAATAACACAAACGTTTCAGAAAAATGATACAAAATGACACAGAAAGGAACAAAAAGTTCATCACTGATCAAATTTGAAAAAAAAAACCGTAACGAAAAAAAATACAAAATAATGGCACATGATTAACACAAAATTTTCAGAAAAATTACACAAAACGAATCAATAAGGAACAAAAATGGCACAAAAATGGCACAAAAACGAAATAGAAAAGACTGTATAAAAACACTGAACTGATATAAGATCACACGAAAAGATTCCAAAATAACACACAAATTTCGCAAAAAGGCGCATTAAATTTCGCAATTTGGCATTAAATTGGCACAAAAAAAAAACCATAAAAATGTTACAAAAACTTTTGAAAATGACATATAAATTATGCAAAAACGACATCAAAATGTCGCAAAAATGATACAAAAACAAACACCAAAATGACACCAAAATGGCACAAAAAAGAAACAGAAATGACTTTTAAAAAATGACACACAACTGATATAACAACCACAAAAAAAGATACAAAAATGGCACAAAAATTTCTTAGAAAAAAACATAAATGAACAAAAAAACTTACAAAAAGTTTCCACTAAAAAGAACTTGAAAATAACACAGAAGTAATACAAATATGACATAAAAATGACACAAAATTAATGCAAACATGATACAAAAATGGCACAAATATGATACAAAAACGACATAGACATTACACAAAAATAAATCAAAAATATTACAAAAAAAAACTCAAAAATAATATCAAATTGACACAAAAATCAAACAAACAAAAATGACACCAAAACGACTGTAAAACTACACGAAAATAACACGCATTGTACGTAATTTAACACAAAAAAACTAACAAAAAGATAGCGAAATTTAACCAATCAGTTGCCGATCCCTGAATCCTCCAGCAAAATCGTAGGGGGGGGGGGGGGGTCTTATGAGGAGAAATCTGTGGCAGCTGTAAATCCACCTATAGTTTGTTCTCTATCTATGACATTGACTTTCCTGCTAGATGGCTGCTTGCCTGCCCCGCCATTCATCCCGAATAATGGTCCTGGAAGATGGTTAAGGGGGGTCGCAGCGAATCTTTTGCTTTTTTTGCCCAAACACCAACCCATCCCCCCTTCCCTCCCCAAAACCAACAACAATGAACAAACGACTTGGATAGGAAAAACGTGGAAAAACCCACCGAAGAGCGAGCGACTCTGAATGAACGCTGCACACATAATAACTACGTCAGCATCATTGTCGCTCTCATCTCCGTTCATCCACGCCATGAATAACAGAGGGGCGGGGGCTTTGACTTTTCTATCATAAAACTGGAATCCTCAGCAGCCTCCTACTACGGGTAGAAGTACGAGACTAGAGAAAAGGGTTTGAGGGGTTTCTGCTTCCGTTCGTTGCCACCGCAAAAATTGTAAGAATACTTTTAGCAACGATGGATTTCTTTTGGTTTTTCTTCGCTCTTGCCTTGGTTTCGCGAGTGTTGTCCCAAACTATTCACCTAAGATAATATTCGTTTAAAAAGGGTTTGAAGTTTTTAATTGTAAAAGCAGGAAAATTGGTTCCATGAAAATCTCTTTAATAAACATATTCCAACAAAAAAAGAATTCCATACCAAAATAGCAGATTTTTGTCTTTCTTGAATCTCAAAACTTAGAATTTTCAGACAAACTGAGATTTCCGAATAAGACCCTTACATTTTTTTATACTATTCCTTAAAAATTCAAACATGTGTAGAAAAAATGTTTACAGAAAAAATACAGAAAAATATACTTTCTAGTCCCTAAAACAGGAAAAAAACGCAATTTGGTTCACATTATTTATTTTGTTCATATTCCCGCTATGTATGACTCAATTTAAAAAAAAATGCTTCAGTTAAAATAAAAAGATCTTCGAAAAATAAAAAAATTGAAGAATTTGAGGAATTTCAAGAATTGGAAGAATTTTAAGAATTTGAAAATAAAATTAAGCATTTGAAGAAGTTGAAAGATTCCAAGAATTCGAGGAAATTGAAGCATTTGAAAACTTAAACAAATTTAATCAAAAAAGAAATTCTGAAGAACTTGAGAGTTTTGGGATTTTAAGAATTTTCAGAATTTTCAAAGTTTTAAGAATTATTAACTTTAAGAGTTTTGGGAAGTTTAGGAACTGTAACAATTTGAAAAATTTTTAATTTTGAGGAATTTCAATATTTTTAAAAATTTAAAGAATTTAGGAATTTTTGGATTTTAAGAATATTGAAATTTCAAGAAGTTATGAATTTTTAGAATTTAAAGAACTTATGAGTTTTAAGAATTTGAAGAATTTGAAGAATTTGAAGTAATTGAAGAATTTGAATAAATTGAAGAATTTGAAAAATATTAAGAATGTGAAGAATTTGAAGAATTTGATGAACTTTAAGAATTTAAAGAATTTGAAGAATTTGAAGAAATTGAAGAATTTGAAGAATTTGAAGAAATTGAATAATTTGAAGAATTTGAAGAATTTGAAGAACTTGAAGAATTTGAAGAGTTTGATGAATTTGAAAAATTTGAAGAATTTGAAGAATTTGAAGATTTTGAAGAATTTGAAGAATTTGAAGAATTTGAAGAATTTGAAGAATTTGAAGAATTTGAAGAATTTGAAGAATGAGAAGAATTTGAAGAATTTAAAGAATTTTAAGAATTTTAAGAATTTGAAAAATTTGAAAAATATGAAGAATTTATGGAATTTTAAGAATTTGAAGAATTCAAAAATTTTGAATGTTTTACAAATTTAAAAATAAAAATTTTCTGAACTATTTTAGGAATGTGAAGAATTTGAACTTGAGGAATAAATTAAATATCAGTAATTTCAAAAATTCCAAAAATTTGAAAATTTGAAAAATTTGGAATTTTTTTGAATTTAAAAAAATATAAAAAATAAACTAAAAAGTTTCAGGCATTTATTGATTTTGAAGAATTTGAAGAATTGAAGGTTATTCAAAATTTAGAGAACTTGAAGAATCGAAAGGATTTAATGAATTTGAACTATTTGAACATTTTGAACAATTTGAACATTTTGAACAATTTGAACAATTTGAACAATTTGAACAATTTGAACAATTTGAACAATTTGAACAATTTTAGCAATTCCAATTTTTTTTTATCAATTTGAACAAATTGAACAATTTGAACAATTTGAATTATTTGAACAGTTTGAGAAATTTGAAAAATTAAATGAATTTAAAGAATTTCACAGCTTTAAAAAAATAAAGAATTTAAATAATTTGATTTTTTTTTTTCGAAAAATTGGAGGCATTTGAAAAAGTTGAAAAATTCAAAGAATTTGAGAAATTTTAAGCATTTGAAAAAATTAACAAATTTGGTGAAAAAAAATATTTCAAAAATTTAGAAGAATTGGAAAATTTTAAGAATTTAAAAAATTTCAAAATTCTTTGAAAATGCAAAGAATTTTGAAAATTTAAAAAAAAACTAGATTTTATTAAATTTTAAGAATTTTGAGAATTTAAAGAGTTTTTAAATTTAAATTTTTTTAGAATTTTAAGAATTTTAAGAGTTTTCAAAATTTTAAGAATTTAAAGATTTTTAAAAATTTCAAGAATTTTAAAAATGTGAAGAATTTTAAGAATTCAAGGATTTTTCAGAATTTTCAGAATTTTAAGAATTTTAAGAATCTGAAGAATTTTATGAATTTTAAGAATTTTAAGAATTTTTAGAATTTTTAGAATTTTTAGAATTTTAAGAATTTTAAGAATTTTAAGAATTATAAGAATCATAAGAATTTTAAGAATTTTAAGAATTTTAAGAATTTTAAGAATTTTAAGAATTTTAAAAATTTTAAGAATTTTAAGAATTTTAGGAATTTTAAGAATTTTAAGAATTTTAAGAGTTTTAATAAATTTATGTATTTTAAGAATTTCAAGAATTATAAAAATGTTACTAATTTGAAGAATGTTTAGAATATTAAGAATTTTTATAATTTAAAAATTTTGAAGAATTCTAAGGTATTTAAAAATTATAAGATTTTAAGAATTTTGACTATTAGTTTTATTATAATTCGAGGTTTTTTAATAATTTTAGGAATTTTACGAATTTTTAGAATCTTAAGGATCTTTGGAATCTTAAGAATATTAAAAATTTCAAGAATTTAAAGAATTTTAAAAATTTTAAAATTTTTAAAATTTTAATAAATTTTAGAATTTTAAGAATATTAGGAATTTTAAGAATTTTAAGAATTTTAAGAATTTTAAAAATTTTAAAAATTTTAAAAGTTTTTAAAATTTTAAAAATTTTAAAAATTTTAAGAATTTTAAGAATTTTTAGAATTTGAAGAATATTAAAAATTTTAAGAATTTAAAGAATTTCAAGAATTTTAGGAATTTTAAGTATTTAAAGAATTTTATGAATTTAAAGAATTTTAAGAAATTTAAGTATTTTAAGAATTTGAGGAATTTTAAGAATGTTAAAATTTTTTAAAAATTCAAGAAGTTTAAGAATTTTTAGAATTTTTTAGAATTTTTAAAATTTAAAGAATTTTAGGAGTTTTAAGAATTTTTAAAAGTTTAAGAATTTTAAGAATTTAAAGAATTTCGAAGATTTTAAAGAATTTGAAAATAAAAATTTAAAAGATTATCCACACTGCGTGCCTATAAAATTCACAATTTTTGTGCATTTGAAAGCTTCTGAAAACTGATTGAAATTGATTAATTTTCGTTTGCCTTTTTTTATTTATTCTTTGATCTTAAAAACTTTGAAACAGTCTATTGAAGAATCTGAAAAACTTAAAAATGTTTATCCTAAAAGATTTTTCGGAACTTGTGTAAATCGCGATTTTCATCGGATTACAATACTCTTTTGCTTGTTTTGACTCTCTAAAACCTAGACCTAAAAATAGCAGCAAGTAGTGGCTTCTGTCGGAAAACCGGATCCAACATTACCGCCAATCACAACTCGCAAGATGAATCCATCCCAAACAGTTGCCATAGCAAGAACGGGAGAGTAGGTCATAAAGAAATGTTGAACCATTCCTGGTCTGCTCCGTCTTAAGTTTATTTTTCAGAGTGTGTTAGAAAGTTCCAATGCTACTCAAATGACATACAATTTAAGAATTTGTGTTTGATAAGTTATATTGTTCCAAAAACTAGAACTTAAACTTTTAAGGATTTAGACCGCAATAAGACACTCTACCTTAGAGTGTATTTCACAATCCCTCCGTATTGTCAAAAACCATACAAGAGAAAAAAGGAAAACTGGGACAATATGCTCCAGAAACCGACAAACCTAAATCGTAGTGAAACTGGTAGTGTTTTTTTTTACTTTTTTCAGTTTCGTTTCTATTTTAGTCGTAAAGGATTTTTTTTTAAATTTTCCATTGTTTTTTTTGTCAATGTCAAACAATTTTTCCTTCAGTCTGAAGACGGCCATCATAATTTTGAACTTCCGGTCAGTATGTTTGTAGGCGTATGTGGGTGAACTTCCCTGAAGCTGACATGGTTAAGTATGAGCTTGCTAGAGGGCTACTTTTTTGCTCTTTTCTATGATTCCTTGAAGTAGCCTTGAGGAAACAGTAGATCTCCTCAAGAAAGTTAAATTAAATGAGCAAATTTTCTTTCAGAGCTACTTATTTTTTCAGGTTCTCACCAAAAACAATAGGATCCAGATTTTTTAGGTATAACATCAAAAAGTGAAATGTTTCAGGCTAAATAAACAATTTAAACTTTTCGATTTTTTTTTTTCAAACCAAAGCTTATGAAAGTTCAGAGTTTGGTATAATTGTTCCACTCTTCTGAATTCTACGTTACCGTCACAAAGTATATTTCCCTTTGCTGACGCAAGAGCTGTAAATCTGTTCGCGCTTTACTTGGCCCAACAAATGATACTTAATTTCGCAAGTCATTAAAACCGTTTCATCGATCTCTCCTGAATTAAAACACTGCTTGTGCCGCACCGCCAAGACGGACGCCATTAACAGAATGAGCCCTGTTAACGAGCATCAAATCATTCATCCATAACGCGTTTCTTCCACCCACTGACATCCAATGTCCTACCAAAAAACAGGCGATTTAAGAGTAACGGTTCACGGCCTAATTTAAATACCATCTTTCTTTCGGGTCGTTTTTTTTTTTGGTTTTGCTTCATTCGTCCATTCCACCAAAATCTCTGATCCTTGTGGGTGGGTGGAAGCACATAAAATCGTTTGAAGTGGGCCCAACAAATTCGGAATCGAGTCTCAAATCTGCCACTTTCAATTTCTTAACAGCAGCGCCTCGAAGCTGTTCTGCACCCGGAAACGAAATCCAGGACATTCCATTCCAACGCCATTGGTCGTCATCGTCTCAGTTGCTCACAGAATTCGGCGTCCTTCGGCGAAACAAACCAAGACATTTAAACAGAAGATTAATTTTATCGTTCTCTCTCCCGATTCTTCTCCACAGACACCCCCTCGATTGGCAAAGTGCGACCGCTGATTACGCCCACCGGATTGCAAATCACGTCCCGGGGTCGGGTCGTATTCGGCATCGTATCGGCGGCGGCTGCAGGCGGAAATGGACATGGGGGACCACTCCCGAAAGCAGCAGACTCCCAGCCAGCACTTTCCGGGCAGCAGAAGGCCTTCCTCTCGCCGGAGTACATCAACTGTCTGGGGAAGAAAATCAATTTCTCCGAATCGGACGTCGAGAAGGTAGGTGTCGTCTTGTATAGCTGTGTGCAATAGTTGGTATAGTCTTTCTTGCTTCCGCAAGCCAAATTTTGATTAATGAGAACCAAATCGGCGCAAATGCCCGATTAACTGATTCTAAGAAGAAATAACGCAATCTACACAAACATTGGAAAGCTTCGCTTTTGCTTCCCAATCGATAAACGGGCACGTGCTGAGTTATTCAGGTGAAAAGATTCATAGCTAGAATTTGAGTTGCCAAAAAAATTCTAGAGAGTTCCCTCAGGAACTTTAGAGAGTCCCCTCAGGAACTCTAGAGAGTCCCCTCAGGAACTCTAGAGAGTCCCCTCAGGAACTCTAGAGAGTCCCCTCAGGAACTCTAGAGAGTCCCCTCAGGAACTCTAGAGAGTCCCCTCAGGAACTCTAGAGAGTCCCCTCAGGAACTCTAGAGAGTCCCCTCAGGAACTCTAGAGAGTCCCCTCAGGAACTTTAGAGAGTCCCCTCAGGAACTCTAGAGAGTCCCCTCAGGAACTCTAGAGAGTCCCCTCAGGAACTCTAGAGAGTCCCCTCAGGAACTCTAGAGAGTCCCCTCAGGAACTCTAGAGAGTCCCCTCAGGAACTCTAGAGAGTCCCCTCAGGAACTCTAGAGAGTCCCCTCAGGAACTCTAGAGAGTCCCCTCAGGAACTCTAGAGAGTCCCCTCAGGAACTCTAGAGAGTCCCCTCAGGAACTCTAGAGAGTCCCCTCAGGAACTCTAGAGAGTCCCCTCAGGAACTCTAGAGAGTCCCCTCAGGAACTCTAGAGAGTCCCCTCAGGAACTCTAGAGAGTCCCCTCAGGAACTCTAGAGAGTCCCCTCAGGAACTCTAGAGAGTCCCCTCAGGAACTCTAGAGAGTCCCCTCAGGAACTCTAGAGAGTCTCCTCAGGAACTCTAGAGAGTCCCCTCAGGAACTCTAGAGAGTCCCCTCAGGAACTCTAGAGAGTCCCCTCAGGAACTCTAGAGAGTCCCCTCAGGAACTCTAGAGAGTCCCCTCAGGAACTCTAGAGAGTCCCCTCAGGAACTCTAGAGAGTCCCCTCAGGAACTCTAGAGAGTCCCCTCAGGAACTCTAGAGAGTCCCCTCAGGAACTCTAGAGAGTCCCCTCAGGAACTCTAGAGAGTCCCCTCAGGAACTCTAGAGAGTCCCCTCAGGAACTCTAGAGAGTCCCCTCAGGAACTCTAGAGAGTCCCCTCAGGAACTCTAGAGAGTCCCCTCAGGAACTCTAGAGAGTCCCCTCAGGAACTCTAGAGAGTCCCCTCAGGAACTCTAGAGAGTCCCCTCAGGAACTCTAGAGAGTCCCCTCAGGAACTCTAGAGAGTCCCCTCAGGAACTAACTCTAGAGAGTCCCCTCAGGAACTCTAGAGAGTCCCCTCAGGAACTCTAGAGAGTCCCCTCAGGAACTCTAGAGAGTCCCCTCAGGAACTCTAGAGAGTCCCCTCAGGAACTCTAGAGAGTCCCCTCAGGAACTCTAGAGAGTCCCCTCAGGAACTCTAGAGAGTCCCCTCAGGAACTCTAGAGAGTCCCCTCAGGAACTCTAGAGAGTCCCCTCAGGAACTCTAGAGAGTCCCCTCAGGAACTCTAGAGAGTCCCTCAGGAACTCTAGAGAGTCCCCTCAGGAACTCTAGAGAGTCCCCTCAGGAACTCTAGAGAGTCCCCTCAGGAACTCTAGAGAGTCCCCTCAGGAACTCTAGAGAGTCCCTCAGGAACTCTAGAGAGTCCCCTCAGGAACTCTAGAGAGTCCCCTCAGGAACTCTAGAGAGTCCCCTCAGGAACTCTAGAGAGTCCCCTCAGGAACTCTAGAGAGTCCCCTCAGGAACTCTAGAGAGTCCCCTCAGGAACTCTAGAGAGTCCCCTCAGGAACTCTAGAGAGTCCCCTCAGGAACTCTAGAGAGTCCCCTCAGGAACTCTAGAGAGTCCCCTCAGGAACTCTAGAGAGTCCCCTCAGGAACTCTAGAGAGTCCCCTCAGGAACTCTAGAGAGTCCCCTCAGGAACTCTAGAGAGTCCCCTCAGGAACTCTAGAGTCCCCTCAGGAACTCTAGAGAGTCCCCTCAGGAACTCTAGAGAGTCCCCTCAGGAACTCTAGAGAGTCCCCTCAGGAACTCTAGAGAGTCCCCTCAGGAACTCTAGAGAGTCCCCTCAGGAACTCTAGAGAGTCCCCTCAGGAACTCTAGAGAGTCCCCTCAGGAACTCTAGAGAGTCCCCTCAGGAACTCTAGAGAGTCCCCTCAGGAACTCTAGAGAGTCCCCTCAGGAACTCTAGAGAGTCCCCTCAGGAACTCTAGAGAGTCCCCTCAGGAACTCTAGAGAGTCCCCTCAGGAACTCTAGAGAGTCCCCTCAGGAACTCTAGAGAGTCCCCTCAGGAACTCTAGAGAGTCCCCTCAGGAACTCTAGAGAGTCCCCTCAGGAACTCTAGAGAGTCCCCTCAGGAACTCTAGAGAGTCCCCTCAGGAACTCTAGAGAGTCCCCTCAGGAACTCTAGAGAGTCCCCTCAGGAACTCTAGAGAGTCCCCTCAGGAACTCTAGAGAGTCCCCTCAGGAACTCTTGAGAGAACCCTCAAGATCTCTAGAGATTACGTTCAGGAACTATAGAGATTTTTCTCAGGATCCTCAAGACTCCCCTCAGGAACTCTAGAGTGTCTCCTCAGGTACTCTAGAGAGTCCTCCCAAGAACTCTGGAGAGTCTTTTCAGGAACTCTAGAGAGTCTTCTCAGGAACTCTAGAGAGTCCCCACAGGATTTCTAGACAGTCCCCCCAAAAACTCTAGAGAGTCCCCTCGAAACTCTACAGATGGCCCGAGACTTGTCAGCCATGTTTTGGGGTCCGTCAGTCTGCGCATTACTTTTCACCCTGGTTTTATTTAAGTTATCATGCATTATTGGATCTAAAACATGTCATTCATTAATTTTTTGGCGTGTAAAATTTTCTTTTTTTTTTGTCTTAAAGGGTTTTTTAAACTTTGAATTAAAGAATTTTCTCTAATATTATTCATTTTTAAAAAAAATCGTACACTGAGTCAGTAACTACTCCAACAAGAATCCACTTGATCAGAAAACTGCACAAGTGCACAAATCGCAGATCCAGACAGGACCCCAAACGATATTAATGTCAATCTGGTTTCAATTTGTGTCTCTCAACTGTAGATGGGTAGTTGCAAAGAAAAAGGATACGAATGCGAATTCAGTTGATACCATGAGCTCCATCACAGGGACCTTAATGTAAAACGAGAAAAGCCAAAACGCGCCAAATGGTTGTCAGATTCCCATTTGCATCTGATTTCGTTGGTTTGGGAGGCTATGGCCATTCCTAGACTGTGCAGCGTGCGTGTCTGTGATCCCGTTCGTTGTATGTGTGTCCTTTGAAAAGAGGAGTTCCTATAATGGAACATGAATGTGGGGTGCATAACATTTCATTTTAGAAATGTTCCCCCTGTACTTCAACACATTTCTCAGATGGCAAGTTTCAATTTTGTTGATACAGAAAATCCGATTGGGTGCGACTCAATTTGAAACTGATGCCCATTTACGTATGTACGTCAATTTGTTTCAAAGCTGATATGCTAATGGGCAGTGTTTGAGATATATGGTTGGCAGAAATCAACTTAATTTAACCGGACTGGGTTTCTTATCTGTCTGACTGGAGAGAAAAAAAAGCATCCATGAATCATCCCTTGATCTATCGATTCCAGACATGTAGCTTCATTTGAGAGGAACGATGCCAATCGACATCAAAAGGGACGTTTTTAAGCTTCTTTATAATTTCAGAATCCAGAGCTTAGAGATTTTTTTAGATTTAGCAAAAAAAGTGAATTAATACGGACAAAATCCGACCTAACAAAACCCGGCAATCAAATTTTTCAAAATTTAATATTTTTGTCTAGAAATTAAAAAATGTTGTCCTGTGCATTGAATGAAAATTTCTTATAAAAAGAAAATAAAATCTTATTATTGGTATCTGAAACTCAACAGTCTCTCAACTCTGAATAAAATTAGAAAACTAAGAACTAAGTTTTTGATATTTACAAATGGACTTTTATTTATAAATTTTTCTCCAACAGATGTGGATCTACTCCCTCGGGGCCACGCTCCAGAAGACGATATCATCGTTCGCGATCAACCATCGGCCTCAGCAGCAATTTCCGGAAACAAATGTCCGTTTACCGGATATTGGGCACATGTTGAGCCAGCTGGATTCCCCCACGGATCCGGAATCCGGCCTTTCCTCGCTGGACCACGTCATACTGGCCATGTGCGAGGCCAACCTGTACAAACGGGCCAGCCTGATGTTTCTGCTGGATGTAAGTAGAACCGAATTGATATCGTATTGACACCACTGACTCTCGAAGGGAAAACTAAATTTAATTCCAACCATAAAAGCCGGGGGCACCTCAATGAAATGGGGGACCAAAACTTTCAATGAGTGGCTGCCCTTTTTTTGTCGGGATAACTGAATTTCCATTCAACCTCAAATGAGATTTCGTAGAGACAACAAAAAGTGCATCCGGTCGGAGATCATCAAAGCACCAGTCTGAAAGCATTCCTCCCTACTAGCTTAGAACGAACGCAGACAGCGAGTTGAGCGAGTAAGGGGGGATGAATAGAGGATATTAAACTCAGGCCGCCGCGAAAGCTGTCGGTTTTGAGCTTCCTATTTAGGAAAACCGTCATCATTTGGCGGTTACGAAAATTCTGCAGAAGAGCACCGAGTTTTTAGATGGCGTCTGAGTGGTTTTGGAAGTTAGTCAGACTATTTTTTAAATGTTGTTTTAAAAAATTTCTTCAACAAAAAAAAATCTCTAAATTTGAGGAATACCCTTTCATATAAACAAACATTGACATTCCAAGTCAAACAACGCGGGGGACGATTTGCGATATGAATGGGGCAAGTGCTGGAGTTACTGGGCCAAATAGGCCAAAAGAATATGACAGCGGCATTCTGGCTGGCAGTCACCATACACGGTGTGTTTCGTAGCAGCAGTTGATGAAAAATAGTTTTAAAAAATCCTTATTTTAACGGGTACAAAGAAGAACTTTTCTTCAAATATTGAATTTGTTATCTCTATGCCTTTCCCGATAATTTTAATAAAAAATCTATGTAACAGTATAAAAAAATATTTAAAAGTTTGAAATTTCACAAATTAAAGTTTGATTTTTTTTGCAAATTTGAAATGCTGAATTGATTATTGATAAATTTCTGCTTATCGATTTTTTTTTTCAATTAAGTTTAACATCTTTATCTTGAATCTTATCATAATGCAGTCTTCGGTTGAAATATTTTTCATAAATTAGGCTTTAAGAAAAATCATATTCAAAAGAAATCGGCCGAAAGGAACCAAAGCTATTGAAGAAAAACTGTCTTTTCATGTTTCTCCCGAACAAAATGTCTCAAAATCCCAAACAAACTTCAGGCTCGTTGAGCTACCCCTTCTTGTGATCCGATCTGACCCAAATTTGGCATGAGATCTTGTACTAGGCTTAAGATCATTTTCTCATACAAATTCTCCCCTTCTTCCCTAAAAAATTTTTTCCCAATTTTATAAGTGATATCGGATAGTTGAATCCTTATCCCACAACTTTTATGTCAGATTGTGACCGTGAATCTTAATCTCGAATTCTGATTGCCAATCCTTATCCCGGATATTTATGCTGATTCTGGTCTCATATCAGCATCTTGATCCAAATTTCTGGATATTTGATCCTGATCTTGAGTCCTGGCTCTTTAATTTTCATCCCGAGTCCGATAAAAATTCGGAAAACTTGATAAAACTTGATACTGATCCTGGAATTTGAACCCTAATTTCGCATTCTGATACCAGATCCAAGTTCTGGATTCATGTCTGGACCTTGATTTCGGACTTGTCAAAATTGTCAAAATTGTCAAGATTGTCGAAATTGTCAAAATTGTCAAAATTGTCAAAATTGTCAAAATTGTCAAAATTGTCAAAATTGTCAAAATTGTCAAAATTGTCAAAATTGTCAAAATTGTCAAAATTGTCAAAATTGTCAAAATTATCAAAATAGTCGAAATGGTCAAAATTGTCAAAATTGTCAAAATTGTCAAAATTGTCAAAATTGTCAAAATTGTCAAAATTGTCAAAATTGTCAAAATTGTCAAAATTGTCAAAATTGTCAAAATTGTCAAAATTGTCAAAATTGTCAAAATTGTCAAAATTGTCAAAATTGTCAAAATTGTCAAAATTGTCAAAATTGTCAAAATTGTCAAAATTGTCAAAATTGTCAAAATTGTCAAAATTGTCAAAATTGTCAAAATTGTCAAAATTGTCAAAATTGTCAAAATTGTCAAAATTGTCAAAATTGTCAAAATTGTCAAAATTGTCAAAATTGTCAAAATTGTCAAAATTGTCAAAATTGTCAAAATTGTCAAAATTGTCAAAATTGTCAAAATTGTCAAAATTGTCAAAATTGTCAAAATTGTCAAAATTGTCAAAATTGTCAAAATTGTCAAAATTGTCAAAATTGTCAAAATTGTCAAAATTGTCAAAATTGTCAAAATTGTCAAAATTGTCAAAATTGTCAAAATTGTCAAAATTGTCAAAATTGTCAAAATTGTCAAAATTGTCAAAATTGTCAAAATTGTCAAAATTGTCAAAATTGTCAAAATTGTCAAAACTGTCAAAACTGTCAAAATTGTAAAAATTGTCAAATTGTCAAAATTGTCAAAATTGTCAAAATTGTCAAAATTGTAAATTGTCAAAATTGTCAGAGTTGTCAAAATTGTCAAAATTGTCAAAATTGTCAAAATTGTCAAAATTGTCAAAATTTTCAAAATTGTCAAAATTGTCAAAATTGTCAAAATTGTCAAAATTGTCCAAATTGTCAAAATTGTCAAAATTGTCAAAATTGTCAAAATTGTCAAAATTGTCAAAATTGTCGATATTGTCAAAATTGTCAAAATTGTCAAAATTGCCAAAATTGTCAAAATTGTCAAAATTGTCCAAATATTTTATGCTTGGAGGCAAAAAAATCAAAATTAAAAATTTTAAACACAAAGATTGCTGTGAACAGAGACTCTTTCAACAAATATTTCAATTTTGCCCTTAAATAAATAAAAAAAAAAGGCAATTTATCGTTTCTGAAAAAAAATGAATTAGGTCCGTTTATTTTTTCTTTTAAACAACTTTTATGAACACACTGTGCATACATGAACATATTGAAAAAGCCGAGCTGCAGCATTCCCGCCGCCTTTTAACCGAGGCTACGAACCGTGAAAATGATGAACCATAATGGGTGATGTTTCATTCCGTGGAGTGCTGTGAGTGTGTCCGTGTATGTGTGCCTGACTGGTATGTGTGCTAGAATGTGTATATGTTAATGTGATCTCGTTCGTTCGTTCGTTCTAGTTTGTTTGCCAAAGGACTAGCTACATCCAGCCATCTCTGGGAGTGCAAATCTTTTGAAGGATTTAATTTCGAGTGGGTTTTCCTAACAGCTCCATCACAATGAAAGGTCCATATAGCACAAAAAAAATTGAGTGTACCATCCCGGATTCATTACTGGAAAAAATCTAATTATACAGAGAACAAAAATAGCTGTTCAAAGTGTTTGATTCGAGGATGAGAATTCTTAAAACTTTGAGTAAGGGGGGATGGTTAGTTCAAAACTAGGTTTCCGGTTTCAAAACTCACAGGTTATGTGAGATTTCTGAAAACAAAACTAAATCATGTCTCAATTGATACTTGTACAGTATCGGGACCATACACAGACAGTCAACATTAATAATTATAATCCTTGTAGTCAAAATTGTCAAAACCCAGGGGTGGAAAACAGAAGAAAAAAACAAAAAGGCGCTCAAATGTCAAATTGATCTGATTAAATCACCGACCAGTGAGCAAGCATCAAATTTTGTTTCATTAGAATGACCATTCTTGAAACAGTTTTCAAGTCGTTGAGAGAGTTTTGCATTAAATTAGTTTACAAGTTTCACCAAACTCAGCATGCCTCATCTATGAAAAACAGCTTTGTTGATTTTGTTTGGTTGCGGTACGAATTTTTATCAGAAACGATTAAAAATCTTTTCAAAAAGTGTTCATTTTTTTGTCGAAAAGTATAAAATGCTGCAAAAATGCTGCAGCAAAATTTCTATTTGCCTGACCTAGGTAAAAAATATCAAAATTGTCAAAATTGCCAAAATTGTCAAAATTGAAAAACTTATCCGGTACAACTGTGATCGATCTTTTCTCATGGGCTCGAACTCACGGACATCGGCTCAGTATATTGGAGAAATTTTATTGGGCATTGAATTATAATTCAGTTAGGGAAAATGATTGGGAGTGTACATGGCGACCGTCAGAAAATGTCTTTTAAACTCTTCAAATCAGTTACCAACCTTGTTTGGTTTTCTTTTCATGGTTGATGGTTCATTTTTTTTATGTGACTCGGAAAAACCATCGAAACAGAATCGCCGACATTTTCCTTGTTTCAATAGGTACAACATTGTTGTGCCAACAAACGTCGTTGACTTCGACGACTATCATCCATAAGCTTATGCGCTGTAACGGATGGTGTAAGCGTTAGGGATTCAGTTTTTTTTTGGGAGCATTGTAGCTGCACTTCAACAACGGATGCTTCTCACATGGGAAATTGGATTTTTTTCTCCTGTTTTATTCTTTTTGTTCTTTGCAGTAACCCATTCTCCAATTTTTCCATTTCATCCGAAATGGATCCGATGGGACAATTTACAATGCAAAAAGTGTATGCCGGCCGGGATATTCTGTTGATACATCATCGCTGCGCCTGGGAACACTTTCCTCCCCTATCCTGTTTACTTCTGAACAAGAGTGGGGGTCGGTCTGTTCATGGAATGGCACGCGGCTCGGGAAAGATTAGTGCACTCAGCTGAATGATACCGGATTAAATTCCGAATGGGGAAACTGTGGATGTTTTTTCGCTGATATGACTCTTGAAATTTCGAACCCAACCCAACCCAGCTCGGGTTTTCGCAACGCAACGCTCAAACGTTGTTCGTTGTTTCGATGACTTGTTGAAGCGATCAATGTGGTGAGTTATTGGAAAAGGTCCTTTTTCCCTTGTTTCCGAACTCGATTTTCAAAAGAATCGATTTCGGAACCTAGCCATACGTCGACCAATCGGGAAAAAGGACTCCACATTGTTGTTGTCGGTCCCATTTTTCAGCGAAGGCTTTTTCCAAGAATTGTTTATCCGATAATTTTATCGCTTTTGAAAATGCACCGGTACTCAACCATTCACGTCAGCGCCAAACAACGGGAATCAATTTTCCATTTCATGAAATTTGCAGCATTGTTTTTCCCCACCATTCAATGATCGGACGATTGGGTTTCGGTGCTGCACAAATGTTAGAAATAATATACGGCGACCGTCAGAATTCGAGCAAACGAGAAAGAGAAAGAGAGACCGAAAAAAGCTGCAAAATGCTTCCGGTCCACCGATAAATAACTTTCAATTGAATGGCAAATGCTCGCTACACCTCGCCCCCCTTGCTAGAGAGAATCTTTGGATTTTACTTCCATCGAGATTGGTTGTGCGGTTTCGCACATGATTCTCGCTCGAGTGGAATTGAACTTGCTGCTAACTTTTGAAAATGAGTTATGTATTTTTCTGAAAACTTAATTCTAAATAGATCATGTTTGCAAAAAAATTGTGAAAATTATTTATCACAAGAAATTCCTTTTATAAACCCTTTTCAAAATTACGAAGTTTTCCCCTTACTTTGGACAGAGTCCAAACCAATCGTTTGTTAGAAATTGCCCTCCGGTTCGGTTTGTTTCGATATGGGTCCATTTGGTACTGATTCCATATCCACATATCGGTTCTCATCCCGGGAAGCGGACACGATTACAAGTGATAATAAAGTACACCCATTGGCCGTTTGGCCGTTTTTTAAAGGTATTTCATGTTCTTCATTGGAGGAACCTTTTTTATGGATTGAAAAATTAAAATTTTGAGGAAATTCGAGTTTGTCAAAATTGTCAAAATTGTCAAAATTGTCAAAATTGTCAAAATTGTCAAAATTGTCAAAATTGTCAAAATTGTCAAAATTGTCAAAATTGTCAAAATTGTCAAAATTGTCAAAATTGTCAAAATTGTCAAAATTGTCAAAATTGTCAAAATTGTCAAAATTGTCAAAATTGTCAAAATTGTCAAAATTGTCAAAATTGTCAAAATTGTCAAAATTGTCAAAATTGTCAAAATTGTCAAAATTGTCAAAATTGTCAAAATTGTCAAAATTGTCAAAATTGTCAAAATTGTCAAAATTGTCAAAATTGTCAAAATTGTCAAAATTGCCAAAATTGTCAAAATTGTCAAAACTGTCAAAATTGTCAAAATTGTCGAAATTGTCAAAATTGTCAAAATTGTCAAAATTGTCAAAATTGTCAAAATTGTCAAAATTGTCAAAATTGTCAAAATTGTCAAAATTGTCAAAATTGTCAAAATTGTCAAAATTGTCATAATTGTCAAAATTGTCAAAATTGTCAAAATTGTCAAAATCGTCAAAATTGTCAAAATTGTCAAAATTGTCAAAATTGTCATAATTGTCAAAATTGTCAAAATTGTCAAAATTGTCAAAATCGTCAAAATTGTCAAAATTGTCAAAATTGTCAAACTTGTCAAACTTGTCAAAATTGTCAAAATTGTCAAAATTGTCAAAATTGTCAAAATTGTCAAAATTCTCAAAATTCTCAAAATTCTCAAAATTCTCAAAATTGTCAAAATTGTCAAAATTGTCAGAATTGTCAAAATTGTCAAAATTGTCAAAATTTTGAAAATTGTCAAAATTGTCAAAATTGTCAAAACTGTCAAAACTGTCAAAATTGTCAAAATTTTCAAAACTGTCAAAATTGTCAAAATTGTCAAAATTGTCAAAATTGTCAAAATTGTCAAAATTGTCAAAATTGTCAAAATTGTCAAAATTGTCAAAATTGTCAAAATTGTCAAAATTGTCAAAATTGTCAAAATTGTCAAAATTGTCAAAATTGTCAAAATTGTCAAAATTGTCAAAATTGTCAAAATTGTCAAAATTGTCAAAATTGTCAAAATTGTCAAAATTGTCAAAATTGTCAAAATTGTCAAAATTGTCAAAATTGTCAAAATTGTCAAAATTGTCAAAATTGTCAAAATTGTCAAAATTGTCAAAATTGTCAAAATTGTCAAAATTGTCAAAATTGTCAAAATTGTCAAAATTGTCAAAATTGTCAAAATTGTCAAAATTGTCAAAATTGTCAAAATTGTCAAAATTGTCAAAATGGTCAAAATGATCAAAATTGTCAAAATTGTCAAAATTGTCAAAATTTTCAAAATTTTCAAAATTGTCAAAATTGTCAAAATTGTCAAAATTGTCAAAATTGTCAAAATTGTCAAAATTGTCAAAATTGTCAAATTGTCAAAATTGTCAAAATTGTCAAAATTGTCAAAATTTTCAAAATTGTCAAAATTGTCAAAATTGTCAAAATTGTCAAAATTGTCAAAATTGTCAAAATTGTCAAAATGTCAAAATTGTCAAAATTGTCAAAATTGTCAAAATTGTCAAAATTGTCAAAATTGTCAAAATTGTCAAAATTGTCAAAATTGTCAAAATTGTCAAATTGTCAAAATTGTCAAAATTGTCAAAATTGTCAAAATTGTCAAAATTGTCAAAATTGTCAAAATTGTCAAAATTGTCAAAATTGTCAAAATTGTCAAAATTGTCAAAATTGTCAAAATTGTCAAAATTGTCAAAATTGTCAAAATTGTCAAAATTGTCAAAATTGTCAAAATCAAAATTGTCAAAATTGTCAAAATTGTCAAAATTGTCAAAATTGTCAAAATTGTCAAAATTGTCAAAATTGTCAAAATTGTCAAAATTGTCAAAACTGTCAAAATTGTCAAAATTGTCAAAATTGTCAAAATTGTCAAAAATGTCAAAATTGTCAAAATTGTCAAAATTGTCAAAATTGTCAAAATTGTCAAAATTGTCAAAATTGTCAAAATTGTCAAAATTGTTAAAATTGTCAAAATTGTCAAAATTGTCAAAATTGTCAAAATTGTCAAAATTGTCAAAATTGTCAAAATTGTCAAAATTGTCAAAATTGTCAAAATTGTCAAAATTGTCAAAATTGTCAAAATTGTCAAAATTGTCAAAATTGTCAAAATTGTCAAAATTGTCAAAATTGTCAAAATTGTCAAAATTGTCAAAATTGTCAAAATTGTCAAAATTGTCAAAATTGTCAAAATTGTCAAAATTGTCAAAATTGTCAAAATTGTCAAAATTGTCAAAATTGTCAAAATTGTCAAAATTGTCAAAATTGTCAAAATTGTCAAAATTGTCAAAATTGTCAAAATTTTCAAAATTGTCAAAATTGTCAAAATTGTCAAATTGTCAAAATTGTCAAAATTGTCAAAATTGTCAAAATTGTCAAAATTGTCAAAATTGTCAAAATTGTCAAAATTGTCAAAATTGTCAAAATTGTCAAAATTGTCAAAATTGTCAAAATTGTCAAAATTGTCAAAATTGTCAAAATTGTCAAAATTGTCAAAATTGTCAAAATTGTCAAAATTGTCAAAATTGTCAAAATTGTCAAAATTGTCAAAATTGTCAAAATTGTCAAAATTGTCAAAATTGTCAAAATTGTCAAAATTGTCAAAATTGTCAAAATTGTCAAAATTGTCAAAATTGTCAAAATTGTCAAAATTGTCAAAATTGTCAAAATTGTCAAAATTGTCAAAATTGTCAAAATTGTCAAAATTGTCAAAATTGTCAAAATTGTCAAAATTGTCAAAATTGTCAAAATTGTCAAAATTGTCAAAATTGTCAAAATTGTCAAAATTGTCAAAATTGTCAAAATTGTCAAAATTGTCAAAATTGTCAAAATTGTCAAAATTGTCAAAATTGTCGAAATTGTCAAAATTGTCAAAATTGTCAAAATTGACAAAATTGTCTTATATGTCAAAATTGTCAAACTTGTCAAAATTGTCAAAATTGTCAAAATTGTCAAAATTGTCAAAATTGTCAAAATTGTCAAAATTGTCAAAATTGTCAAAATTGTCAAAATTGTCAAAATTGTCAAAATTGTCAAAATTGTCAAAATTGTCAAAATTGTCAAAATTGTCAAAATTGTCAAAATTGTCAAAATTGTCAAAATTGTCAAAATTGTCAAAATTGTCAAAATTGTCAAAATTGTCAAAATTGTCAAAATTGTCAAAATTGTCAAAATTGTCAAAATTGTCAAAATTGTCAAAATTGTCAAAATTGTCAAAATTGTCAAAATTGTCAAAATTGTCAAAATTGTCAAAATTGACAAAATTGTCTTGTATGGCAAAATTGTCAAAATTGTCAAAATTGTCAAAATTGTCAAAATTGTCAAAATTGTCAAAATTGTCAAAATTGTCAAAATTGTCAAAATTGTCAAAATTGTCAAAATTGTCAAAATTGTCAAAATTGTCAAAATTGTCGAAATTGTCAAAATTGTCAAAATTGTCAAAATTGTCAAAATTGTCAAAATTGTCAAAATTGTCAAAATTGTCAAAATTGTCAAAATTGTCAAAATTGTCAAAATTGTCAAAATTGTCAAAATTGTCAAAATTGTCAAAATTGTCAAAATTGTCAAAATTGTCAAAATTGTCAAAATTGTCAAAATTGTCAAAATTGTCAAATTGTCAAAATTGTCAAAATTGTCAAAATTGTCAAAATTGTCAAAATTGTCAAAATTGTCAAAATTGTCAAAATTGACAAAACTGTCTTGTATGGCAAAATTGTCAAAATTGTCAAAATTGTCAAAATTGTCAAAATTGTCAAAATTGTCAAAATTGTCAAAATTGTCAAAATTGTCAAAATTGTCAAAATTGTCAAAATTGTCAAAATTGTCAAAATTGTCAAAATTGTCAAAATTGTCAAAATTGTCAAAATTGTCAAAATTGTCAAAACTGTCAAAATTGTCAAAATTGTCAAAATTGTCAAAATTGTCAAAATTGTCAAAATTGTCAAAATTGTCAAAATTGTCAAAATTGTCAAAATTGTCAAAATTGTCAAAATTGTCAAAATTGTCAAAATTGTCAAAATTGTCAAAATTGTCAAAATTGTCAAAATTGTCAAAATTGTCAAAATTGTCAAAATTGTCAAAATTGTCAAAATTGTCAAAATTGTCAAAATTGTCAAAATTGTCAAAATTGTCAAAATTGTCAAAATTGTCAAAATTGTCAAAATTGTCAAAATTGTCAAAATTGTCAAAATTGTCAAAATTGTCAAAATTGTCAAAATTGTCAAAATTGTCAAAATTGTCAAAATTGTCAAAATTGTCAAAATTGTCAAAATTGTCAAAATTGTCAAAATTGTCAAAATTGTCAAAATTGTCAAAATTGTCAAAATTGTCAAAATTGTCAAAATTGTCAAAATTGTCAAAATTGTCAAAATTGTCAAAATTGTCAAAATTGTCAAAATTGTCAAAATTGTCAAAATTGTCAAAATTGTCAAAATTGTCAAAATTGTCAAAATTGTCAAAATTGTCAAAATTGTCAAAATTGTCAAAATTGTCAAAACTGTCAAAACTGTCAAAATTGTCAAAATTGTCAAAATTGTCAAAATTGTCAAAATTGTCAAAATTGTCAAAATTGTCAAAATTGTCAAAATTGTCAAAATTGTCAAAATTGTCAAAATTGTCAAAATTGTCAAAATTGTCAAAATTGTCAAAATTGTCAAAATTGTCAAAATTGTCAAAATTGTCAAAATTGTCAAAATTGTCAAAATTGTCAAAATTGTCAAAATTGTCAAAATTGTCAAAATTGTCAAAATTGTCAAAATTGTCAAAATTGTCAAAATTGTCGAAATTGTCGAAATTGTCAAAATTGTCAAAATTGTCAAAATTGTCAAAATTGTCAAATTTGTCAAAATTGTCAAAATTGTCAAAATTGTCAAAATTCTCAAAATTGTCAAAATTGTCAAAATTGTCAATATTGTCAAAATTGTCAAAATTGTCAAAATTGTCAATATTGTCAAAATTGTCAAAATTGTCAAAATTGTCAAAATTGTCAAAATTGTCAAAATTGTCAAAATTGTCAAAATTGTCCAAATTGTCCAAATTGTCAAAGTTTTCAAAATTGTCAAAATTGTCAAAATTGTCAAAATTGTCAAAATTGTCAAAATTGTCAAAATTCTCAAATTGTCAAATTTTTCGAAATTGTCAAAATTGTCAAAATTGTCAAAATTGTCAAAATTGTCAAAATTGTCAAAATTGTCAAAATTGTCAAAATTGTCAAAATTGTCAAAATTGTCAAAATTGTCAAAATTGTCAAAATTGTCAAAACTGTCAAAATTTTGAAAATTGTCAAAATTGTCAAAACTGTCAAAATTGTCAAAATTGTCAAAATTGTCAAAATTGTCAAAATTGTCAAAATTGTCAAAATTGTCAAAATTGTCAAGTTTGTCAAGTTTGTCAAAATTGTCAAAATTGTCAAAATTGTCAAGTTTGTCAAGTTTGTCAAAATTGTCAAAATTGTCAAAATTGTCAAAATTGTCAAAATTGTCAAAATTTTCAAAATTGTCAAAATTGTCAAAATTGTCAAAATTGTCAAAATTGTCAAAATTGTCAAAATTGTCAAAATTGTCAAAATTGCCAAAATTGTCAAAATTGTCAAAATTGTCAAAATTGTCAAAATTGTCAAAATTGTCAAAATTGTCAAAATTGTCAAAATTGTCAAAATTGTCAAAATTGTCAAAATTGTCAAAATTGTCAAAATTGTCAAAATTGTCAAAATTGTCAAAATTGTCAAAATTGTCAAAATTGTCAAAATTGTCAAAATTGTCAAAATTGTCAAAATTGTCAAAATTGTCAAAATTGTCAAAATTGTCAAAATTGTCAAAATTGTCAAAATTGTCAAAATTGTCAAAATTGTCAAAATTGTCAAAATTGTCAAAATTGTCAAAATTGTCAAAATTGTCAAAATTGTCAAAATTGTCAAAATTGTCAAAATTGTCAAAATTGTCAAAATTGTCAAAATTGTCAAAATTGTCAAAATTGTCAAAATTGTCAAAATTGTCAAAATTGTCAAAATTGTCTAAATTGTCAAAATTGTCTTAATTGTCAAAATTTTCAAAATTGTCAAAATTGTCAAAATTGTCAAAATTGTAAAAATTGTCAAAGTTGTCAAAATTGTCAAAATTGTCAAAATTGTCAAAATTGTCAAAATTGTCAAAATTGTCAAAATTGTCAAAATTGTCAAAATTGTCAAAATTGTCAAAATTGTCAAAATTGTCAAAATTGTCAAAATTGTCAAAATTGTCAAAATTGTCAAAATTGTCAAAATTGTCAAAATTGTCAAAATTGTCAAAATTGTCAAAATTGTCAAAATTGTCAAAATTGTCAAAATTGTCTAAATTTTCAAAATTGTCAAAATTGTCAAAATTGTCAAAATTGTCAAAATTGTCAAAATTGTCAAGTTTGTCAAGTTTGTCAAGTTTGTCAAAATTGTCAAAATTGTCAAAATTGTCAAAATTTCAAAATTGTCAAAATTGTCAAAATTGTCAAAATTGTCAAAATTGTCAAAATTGTCAAAATTCTCAAAACTGTCAAAATTGTCAAAATTGTCAAAATTGTCAAAATTGTCAAAATTTTCAAAATTGTCAAAATTTTCAAAATTGTAAAAATTGTCTTTCAATTCTTATCAAAGTGCAAAATATGCATCATTTTCAAAAAGTGTTGCTAATGCTTTGGAAAAAAAATTCCAATACATTTTTCTATGGTTTTTTCTGACAAAATCTGTGTCAAAATTTGCAGAAATTTTCTAATCTGTTATATAAAATTCTCTTGTAACGGTGTTTGTAGTACTACTCCTCCGAAATTACCCAAAAGGTTCGAATGAAATTATTTTTTGAATATTCTGTAGCCATGCGAATCGGTTTATATCGAATAAAAACAACACAAAGTCGCATCAATTGTCCGTAATAATTAAATTTGTAGTTTTTTGAATGAAATAAAAGTCATGGCTTCCATTTTTTCGAGATTTTTTTTCCTTTGGGCGGTTTGTTTTTCGTCTCCAAGGTCGAGGCGTCGCGAGCAGACGTCGTTAGAAGATAGTAACCATGGCATAGCATACTGATCAGTGAGAATATTTTGGCGCGTATTTCTCAACCAAGCATATTTTCATTGCAAGTGGTGGCGATATGAAGCCTTGATGTCATTTTTTTTTGTTCTTGATTCCTAGCTCATTTCTACAGCACATGGTTATGAATGACGCCCTAGATGTAACCTAGGTTGACATTTTGCTGATCGAATAAAACATATAGGTACCTAATATTTGTTTTGCCAAAATCTGAAATTGAAACGTCAGGCATCCATTTTTATAGATTTTCTTTTCTTCGAGAGGTTTGTTTTTCGTCTTCATGGGCGAGGCGTCGCTAACAAACGTCGTTGCAAGATAATAGCAATAATAACATACTGTTCATTGATCGCTGGAAAAATTTCAAAATTAGGCGCCTATTTCCAACCAAGTACCTAAATTTCTTATGCACGTGGGGGCGATATGCAACCTAGATGTTTTTTTTTCTTGCTTATTTGTACACAGCACATGGTAATAAATGACGCCTAGATGTGACACGGATTGATATTTTATCGATCGAATTAAAACCATATAAACGATTTCAAATATTAAAACCATTTTTAATTCGTGTTAATTTAAGTAGTGAATTGTTGTCCAAAAATATGAATTTGGTAAAGATAAATATGAAATAATGTTATGACACTTTGCGGACGTTTGAAAATAAGAAATTGGGAAGCTTTACATTCAATTTTGTATAATCCAATAAGCCTAGAACGCTAGACACATTAACTGAACAAGAGTCTATTCTAATCTATTTTGTTTATTCATAGAGGATTTTAACCAACTTGGCCATTCGTCCTCTCAAAAAGAGTCTGTTCTTTGAAATAGATTAGATAGGATTGAAGTTTTAAAAGGCCGAATGAACTATTTGAATTTTTGCAAACGTAAATTGATGTTATCAATCAAATAATCTACTTTTTAATAACAAAAAGTGAGGATATGCATTTTTTGGAAGAATTTTCAATTAAGAAAGTAGACAAGGCAAGTGCAAACTATCAACTTCATCTAAAAATTGTTGGGCCCAAAAAAAATTTGATTCAATCAACTTAACTCTTTTTAAAAAAGCATTCACCAAAAAAACTGCTTACACGTTTACTGTTTGTTTACACACAATTCAAGTACTAACTTAACATGAAAAGTGTGTTTTTGTTTTACATATTTTGGCTATAGTATAGAAGAGACTTTTGATTCACTTTTTTAATGAATAGAATTTTTGTGATTGATATTCCAGGGGCAGCAGATTTTTATGATGAACTTTTAATATGATCTGAAAGTGTTAAAAATAATATTAATTCCTGTAATTTCTTAGGGGGAATAAGTGAAAACGCGCCATTTAGCTATGAAACATCTACAATTTAAGAATTTTATCTCCAAAATGGCCAGAAAGGATATCCCGAGTGTTGAAGCGGATATTCAAAATTATTATAAAGATCTTTGTAAATCAAGGTCTTTTGGTTGAACAGCATTCAGTGAAATTGAAGTACCAAGCATTAATTAATTCCGAAGAAAAACTTAGGATATGGCAATAAAAGTTGATAAAACAGACAAACAAGAACAAGTATTAAATTCATTTTGAAGTCTTTTCACTGACGCATCTGAAAAAAGACCAATGTGTTTTCACCTGCCCCAATAAATGAGACAAATGTATACTTCGATATTTTTTTGTCAACATAACTAATATTTTTCTGAAAATATTACTTTTTTCAGAGAATACGAAAGTTGAACTGTGGTGATTAGGATTTGGCCGGTGTTTCATTTTTGAAAATTAAGATTTACAGTTAAAAAGACACACAATTTTTACTAAGGTTTTGTTTATATGATAATTTCCAGGAAACAAAATGAACTCATGAAACCATCGAAGTCTGAACAGATTATTTCTTTTAGATCTATTTAATTTCAAAAAAATCTGCTTTTCAATTAAATGTTATTAAATCTTAAAAATATAACATAATCCTTAATGAAATCGCAGATCACCACCAACAATGTTCAGGAAATTTTGAAATCAGAACTGCTTCAATTAAAATCTTAAAAATAATGGGTGAATATATCTAAACATATGTTTTCCTCTTTTCAAAACCAATCGTTTCTTTGATTCATTGAGTTAAAGTTCAAAGGAATTAATTTGCATTTTTTGATTGAATAAAAAGAAGGAATTTGCAATACACAAAATCGCCATTTAATGCCTGTTTGGGAACACTTTAAGTTGAAATGTGTAAAGTCTATAACTTAAGTATCAGGCGAATATTTTTGGAAATAATTATGGTGAAAATATGAATTTTAATTCAAACTGCTTCGAAGGATGAGGATGGTGAATAAAAAGCTGTTTGAAAATGGTTAGTAAAAAATCTTTTCTTATGATTTTTAATTCTTCAGCTCTAAAAAAATACACCATCCAAAGCTAATTGGGAGCTGAAAGCGCTGCATTAGGCAGAATATTCGGCAAATACTCCAAAAACTGTCCCGATATTAAAAACAATATAACAAAACGGAATAATTATCAACATACAGTTATTTATTGAACAAGTTACAAAAATTGGATTTTAAAAGACCCGTTGAGTTTAAATTCTTTGGTTTAATTTCGATACAATTGAGCGGGGCGATTCGAGTAAAGGGAAAGAAGGGAAATGTAAAGAAAACTAGGAAAAAAAATGGACGCCAAGTTGAACATGGTAAGACGAAGTTTACCGGGTCTGCTAGTTTTCTTTATAAAATTGTTTTTTTTTTTGGACAAATAGATGAAAAAAGAGCTTTCACCTTAAGGTAAATTTTCAAGTGAGAGTAAATTTGAAACATACCACTCTATTTGAACAAGTTTGGGATCGTTTGCAGCGGAAAAATTCCTCCCACGCCACCAGCGGCTTCTCAATTTGCTACATTCGAGAAATGGTAAAGCAACTTGAGTGAGCCATCAGAAGATAAAAACCTACCCGAAAAATAAAGACACATCCAGGAAAAAGCCGCGATCTTTTGACACCGAGCGTTTGGGTCACAGATTATGATGGTCGTTGTGGTCCTTCCGTATCCTTGCGAATCCTTCGCATTGCTGCTGCTGTTGGCATTAGGAAGGTCCTTTTAAATTGGACAACTTATGTCGTTTCTTGGCCCGCATCGAATTTGAGCTTGAGAGCAAAAAGGGAAAAATACTTCCAAGCGGTTTGGTTGAGCCAGTTCAACACAAATGTCTCTGGAAAACAGTTTGACCCGGGAAACGGATTTTCTCCGGCTCGTTTCTTAAAGTCCTGGGAAAATTTTGGGAACATTGAGAGGGTGGTTATCTCTTGCTGATTAGGATACCCAAGTTTCCGATTTAGAGGAAAGAACCGGAGGAAAGCACCTACCCATTTTTCTAAGCTGGTCTTTGAAAAGTGAAGCCTTCTCAGGGAACAAGTTTTTCCAAAGGACACTGTTTAGAAAAAAAACTTGAAGACCTTTAATCTGGAAAAACGTACAAACGTACGAAGCGAAAAATGACTAATGGAGAAAGTTTTTCTCGTGGGAACGATGCCCATCGGACATTATTACGAAAAGCAGTGGACATTAAACGCCGTAATGTAGGCAATAGAATTAAAAAAAAAATAGATTCAAATGTGGTGCTGTAAGATATCTGAAAACACTTAAAACTATTTCCGTGAGAAAAAAAAGGCCTCAATTAAAGCTCATGGTAAGAAATTATTAAAAAATTATTTCCTATGGACAAGCAAATTCAAGATTTAGAATGAATTTTTTTAAAGGTCGACAAAGAATTATGATTTCTAAAGTGATTTTGAAGGCATTAATATTTGCAAACTGAAATTCAGGACTACCCTACAGAATTCCAAAAAAAAACTTGAAAAAGTGTTAAAATCGGTAAAATTATCAAATTGAATGAATAACAAAAAAAAAGTCAAAACTACCTAATTTTTGAAACGCTTAAATTGTCATCTTGGGTAGAACTTTAAAATTGACGCAACTGAAAAACGGAATCAAAATTATGAAAATTGACAAAAACTTTCCATTTTGTCCAGACGGGTAATACAAACACAGAGTTGAAAATGTTCAAAATTATCCAAATTTGTAAATTGAATATAAAACTGCTACAATTTTAAAAATTTTGAAAGCTAATAATTTTCAAAAATTGTCAAAATTGTCAATTTGCATAGAATTTACGGTAAAGTTTTTATTTTAATTGGGTACTTTGGAAAAATGTCCTTGTTGACAAAATTTGCAGAATTGTTAGAGTCGTCTTTATTATGAAAACTGTCAAAACAGAAGAACACTGTCCATGTATGTATGTTAAAAAAAAGTTCCAAATGTGTTCGAAATGGTCGCATTTGATATTTTAATTTTTCTTTAATCAAAATCTGTCGAAAATTTGGAAAAAAAATCCAAAACAAAACAGAGAATGTTTCACGAGTTTGCATAGTTTGTCAAATTTAAGAAAGTTTTCAAAAATTGGAAAAACTGTATAAATTGGCCAAAATACTCAAAATAATATAACTAGAAACAAAAATATTTTCTTCATCGTCAGACTCGACAATTTTCAAATCTGCTAAATCTACTTATTGTTTTTTTTTTTAATTCAAAATTACCAAATATATTGAAATTTCATAACAGTCAAATGTCTGTCTATACATAAAAATGTCAAAATCTTTCAAATTTCTCATCATTGTCAGAAGGGTAGGAATTTTTGGAATTTTCAACACTTTTTAAACTGTCCACTTAAAAAAAATCAAATGGTTCAATTATATGAATTGTAAAAATGATTAAAACTGTCACATTTTTTGAAATGCTTAAAATAATGTTAAATATAGTCAAATTTATCAAAGTTGTCAAAAATCTCAAATTTATTAAAATTGTTAGTATTGTAAAAATTGTATGAGTGTATGGCCAAAATAATCAAACAAATTTAAATTGAATAAAACTTCCGAAATTAAAAATTTTGGTAATTTCCTACCATTTGATTTTTGTCAAAATTGTCAAGCTGTAAAAAAGTAAAAAAGGTACGAAAATTTCAAATTAAAAAAATGGAAGAAAAACTCTCCAAATTGATAAAATTGTTTTCAAAAGAACATTGACTAAACGGAAGAAATTTAATTTTTTTTTTAAATCAATTTGAAATTGTCTAAACAGAAGAAATTTACTGAAAACATACTCTAAATTGTCAAAATTAAAATAATGACAATAATTCCCAATGGATACAGTTTAAAATTTGTAAAAATGGTCAAAGATCTCAGATTTTGCCAAAAATTACTGAAACAAAATCGTTAAAGTTTGAAAAATATTTGCGTTCATATTATTTTTCAGAAAAGATTAAAGTTTCGGACTTATCAAATACAAATAGGTAACGAAACTTTCAAAATTAAAAATAAATTTTTTATTAAAAAATGGGAAAATTTTTATAATTTTACATACTTAAAAAATCTCAAAAATTCCAAAACAGTGAAAATTCCGCATGTATTTCAGAAATGCAAAAGTTGGATTTATCAAAATTGATAAAACTTCAGAACTTCCAACACTGTCAATATTGTTTGAGTTTGTCGAAGTTTTTGAAATTGTTAGAATTTTCCAAATTGTTAAAATTATTATAAAAATAAAATTAATTTTTAATTGAATGAAAATCTTCAAAAATCTCTAACATGTCAATAATTTTGATTATTCATATCACACAAATCCAACGGAAAAAAGGATGAAAACAATTTTTAAACATGTTTTAAATGTTTTTTAGAATCATATTTTTTGTTGGAAAAGGGTAAATGTTGACAATTTGAACAAAATAATTAATTAAATTAAATCGATTTATTCGTTTTGAATTTTTTTATTCTTTGCGTTTTGAAGCCATCAAATGCTTCTTCATTGTGTAGAAAAAAGATTTTTTTCAAATATTCAATGAGGTTGTTTTAAAATGTGACAAAACCTGTCACAAATTAGTGAATTGACGTCACAAAAAAAGAAACTTTTTAATTGTAAGTTTTTCAAAACAAAAAGAAGATCTTTCTTTGAAAAGGATGAAACACTAAATTTTATAGAAATCGGATGAAATCCAGCTGAATTACATCAGCGCGAATGAGAGACACAAACAACTTAAATTTTTAATAATGACCAAATTATATTCATTTCGAGGGACATTCAATTTGCGACCGTTTGCAGCTTTTTGTTTAATTTGTCTTTAGCTGTCAAAATTTTTAAAAAAGTTACAAAACTTTAAAACTGTAATTAAAATTCAAAATTGTTTAAAATTGTTATACTTACAAAATTTAGAATTTTTTTTTAATTGATTATGTTTTCAGATGTCTTGAAAGGGTTAGAAATGGTCGATAAAATTTAAAAAAAAAATGTTAAAATAAGATGAAAGGAACAAAATTATCATGATGAAAGAATTTAATTTTTTTTAAGTTTTAGAACTGTCGAACTTCACATAATTTTAAAGTTGCCAACACTTTTCAAAATTGGAAAAGCTGTCACAACATTATTGAAATTATCAAAATTGTGGAAATTTACAAACTTGCAGACCGTAAAAAAATGTCAAAAATATTAAAAATTTCTAAACTTCAAAGCCTTAAAAACTGACTAAAACTGAATAACTGACTGCAGGATTTTTTTTTCATAAACACAATTTAAAATTTTGTTTATATTCTTAATTTGTCAGAATTGTCTCAATTTAAATTTTCAAAATTTTTACAATCGAGGCTGCTGCCAGATTTTTGAAGTTTGCAATGAAATTTGCCAAAATTGGCAGCAGTGTAATAATTTTTTAGTGATTTAAACTCTGCTATTAATCCAAATTGTCAATTACTGTTCTAAGGTTATTGCTAAAAACTGTAATTTTTCAAAAATTAGAAAACTACGACTATTTCTGACAAATGGTTGAAAAATTGTCAGAATTCATAAAGAAAAACTGAAATGGTACGGAATGATCGAAAATATCTGAACTATCAAAATTCAAGATAACCAAAACATCTTGAAAACGTCAAAATAACCTGACTTTGAATTTTCTTAAGCTTTCTTAATTCTTAATTCTTAATAAAATACTCATAGTTTTGTAGTTGTCAAATTGGTCAAAATGACCCAAATCTTCAAAAGTTTTAAATGGTCGAAATTTAAAATTTTATTAAAATTGTCAAAAAATGCCCAAATTTTTCAAACCGTAAATCCAAAAATGTATAATTTGTCATAAAATCGAATTTTTTTTCATTATCAATCTTTTTCAAGGCATTGAAATTCATTAGATTTATGAGTGTGTCGAAGTTTCCAGGAGTGTCAAAAATGTACTACTTACTTAAATTAAAAAATTAAAGGCGAAAATTCTTGAAAAAAGAAGTTTTAAAAAATTTAAATTGTAAAAAATTGTCCAAATTGTGGAAATATTTGTTTTCCATGTTTCACCGAACTTTTGGAATCTTATTGGGCTTTCGCAAATTCTATGCTGACTCAAAATCTGAGGAACATTCTCAAATTGGTCAACGTAAAGAACATTTTTCGACAACCACAAATTGAGGGAGGAAGATGTGGTGCCTTCTAGTTTTTGTTTATTTGATAGCCAGATGGATAACCGACGAGTGGGAATTTCCCCATCTTGCTTTTTACCTTTCCTATCCAAAAAGTCGTAGAAGGGCAGATCGCAAAAAAACATTTTTTTTTAATTTTTTTCGGGATTAAATAAAAATGACGTAAAAATCTACTTTTTTCAGATTGAGTGTATTTATGGATTTTTGAGAAAGAAAAAGAAAGAAAGAGGGATTAAATTTTAAGATATTTTTCCATTATGCAACGTGACGAAAATTTTAAGAAACTCCAAAAACTATTTTCTTGAAACATGCCAAACAGTTGATGCGACCTGTTCAAATTCAACTTTTCTTAAATTGAAATGGTTGACAAAATTATCTTACTGTCCAAATTCAGAATCTGATTTGAATTTTCCAAATTCTACATATGCTGAGTTAAATACTGAGGAACATTCTCAAAATCGTCCACTTAAAGAACATTATTTGACAACCACAAACTGAGGAAGGGAGATGTAGTGGCTGGTTTTTTTTTTATTTGGTAGTCAGATAACGATGGATGACTGACGAGTAGGAATTTCCGCATCTTGCGGTTGACCTTTCCCATCCATAGTGTCGTAGAAGAGCACACAGCAAAAAAATTTTTTTTTTATTTTTCTCGGGATTAAATAAAAATGAAGTAAAATCTTCTTTTTTTAGATTGAGTGTATTTATGGATTTTTGTTCAGACTGTGTTTCCAATTTCTAACCCACACAAACTTATTTTTGTAAAAGGCCAAAATTGTTTAGACTGATTTCTTCAAATCTCGCAAACATTCGTTTAAAATATGCTACAGACTTGGAAAATTCTTTATCTAAATATTTTCATCAGAAAAAAACGCAGAAAAGTTTAACAAGATGCCACCGTAAATTGCTAAAATATTCGCTACACAACCACTTTTTCATCATCTTCATGCCATTTTCAGAGCTGCTAGGCTTCCGGTTATATATCCTTGGCAGATCTAAACACCAGAGTGACCAACAGCAGCCGTTTTCCTGGCCTTTCCCTTCTTTCGCATATCTACAAAAAAAAAACACTTGAATCGTTGTCGTGTTCGTTTTGCAACTGTTTTATGTGTTTCTTCTGTTTCTGTTGTTTCACTAGTTGGTTGAGAAGCCTTTGGATGGCCTGTAAATCTCGGAAAGAGAACCACAGTAAGGTTGGGAGTGGATTTCCTTTTAGGTAACTCTTCAAAGAGGGTGACCAGAAATATTGGAAATTTAATTTGTGGGGACTTGGGCTTCGAAGAAAATTTAAGCTGTTTGTGGCAACTCAAGCAACCAGCATTCTCTTAAAAAGGTTTCATAGAGGCTTAATCAGCTCTCATTTCTGTCTGAAGAGAATGCTATTCAGGCCAAAATTTAAATTCTTAAAGTTATTCTGAAATTCGTTACGGTGGCTGAAGAGAATGCTGTGCAAAAAAACTCTAAACGCCACAAAAAAATCCGGTTGAAGTATTGCTCTGACAACCAGATGACAGCTTGCTAGGTTAGGTTGCCGGTCTATCATGGTCTATCTCATTGATTTTAATTATATTGTGAATTTAAATAAAACATTTTGAAACGTCTCTGGTAAACTGGCAACAAAACACAGACTTCTGACAATCTAGTACTTTAGTTTTCTCTGTCGGAAGTCTTTCGGAAGTCGGAAGTCCGGACTTCCGAAGTAAAATTTAGTGCTGGTGCTATTATATTGTTTTGCTGCTTTTGCCTAGTGAATTGAACCGCTGCTCCCTAGTTTGCAATGAAACTCACCAGCCTCTCGACCAATCCAGCTATAGTTCATTGCCACTGTAATAATTAGTATTTAACCCGGGAAAAGAAGCCAGCTTCAAACGAATTTTGCGAGAGACGTATCGCATTGATGTCTCCCCAAGCAACCAAAAACTCCATAAAGAGGTACCATAGAAACTTAATCAGCTTCTGCAGGTGCTCCTAGAGAATGCTAATCAGTCTAAAATTTTAGTAGTTTAAGCTTCTTTTGAACAGATTCAACAGGTAACAAAGCTACTTACACTTCCGGAGTTGAACCACTGCTCTAAAGGTCGCAATGAAATTCACCAGCCTCTCTCAGGCATAGGCAAAAGTTTCTCAATATTTGCACAAAAACACTCACCCAGAACACTTTACAGGGTTCAAGTGATCTTTAAATAGCTGGGATCCGTATTCACGTTGCGGTTCCGAGAATACCAAAGCAACCAAAAGTCCCATAAAACAGGTACAGAAACGCTTACTCAGCCCATCATTGATATGAAGTACGTTCTATGCAGCTCAAAATTGAAGCCCTTTATGTGACTTAAGGACTACGAGCAACGTACATATTAATCACTTTTAAAACTTTCAGCGTCGATAACTCCCATTCATAAAAAAGGTAACATCAATAAGGTCGAAAATTACCGAGGGATTTCCGATCTTAGCTGCTTATCGAAAGTTTTCGAGCGTCTGGTCTACGATGCCTTTTACTGGAATGTCCACGGAATAATTGCCCCTCAGCAACACGGGTTTATTCGGAAGCGCTCTACGACCACTAACCTAATGTCGTTAGTCTCGTCTATGATTGATAACATGGCTAACTCTGAGCAAACTGACGCCGTGTACATCGATTTTAGCAAGGCATTTGATAAAGTTCCACACGCACTGGCAATCGAAAAACTCATAAGGATGGGCTTCCCCAACTGGTTAACGCAATGGTTCTTTTCCTATTTAAGCAGCCGCCACGCACATGTTAAAGTAAGGAAAAGTCGATCTGAACGTTCGAAATCTCATCTAGAGTTCCTCAAGGGAGCATCTTAGGACCTTTGATTTTCATTTTATTTGTTAACGACCTCGCCACTGTACTAACGTCATCAAAACTATTTTATGCCGACGATCTTAAAATTTTCAAAGTTGTGAAAGACGATTTTGATAGCTGGTTGCTTCAGAGGGACATCAATGCTCTTCTCACGTGGTGTCACCGCAATGGCATGGAAGTCAATGTAGACAAATGCTGCGCAATAACATTCACTCGTAAGAAATCGCCACTAATATTTGATTACGCAATGAACTCAACTCCCCTCGACAGAAAATCTTCAATCAATGACCTAGGACTACTTCTAGACTCCAAGCTTTCATTTGACGAGCATATTTCTTTCGCCACTAACAAAGCATGCGCAATGCTGGGCTTCATTAAGCGGAACACACAAGACTTTCGTGATATCTACTGCCTGAAAGCTATCTACTGCTCACACGTGAGAAGTATTTTGGAATATGGAATCCAAGTGTGGGCGCCGTATTACGCCCTGCACTCAGATCGCATTGAAAGAGTAGGGGAGAATGAGGATACTTGATCCCTGGGGATACTTGATTCCTTAGCTATATCTCGAAACTGGAATGTCTTACAAAGATCAAATGTTCTAGAAAAATGTGCCAAAATGAGCAAAATAACAATGCTTGTTGTTTAAATTTTTTTAACAAAATAATTGTTTGAGCAATTGAACTTTGTTTGAAAAATTTCACAAAATGTAACTTGAAGATCTTTTTTCATCACTTTAAAATGTTCCTTACATGGGAAAATTATGAAAAAAATATTTTTTCCAATGTATCAATCGTTCGAGCGTAAAATGAACTTCATAATGCCATGTTTTCAAAGCAATGGAAAACTCTCAACTTTTTTCAGAAAAAGTTTTCTAAAATGTTGATTATGGGTACAATTGATCCCCTAGAGTTGGGTACAATTGATCCCCCTTCCAAACGGCATATTCTTTTTCTGAATTGATCGTTATGATTGCTGATTACGAAATTACTAATATTTATCCAAAAACTAATGCTTATGGGGATTTTTTTTTATTATCTGACAATTTGCGCCGGGGGTCTTCAGATTTTCCCCAAAATTGAAAATTTGGTTCATTTTTGCGACTTAAAAACACATGTATTTTTTCAGATTTCTAACATTTTTATTTTTTGAGTTAGCTTCGGTTAGATTTTTTTGTAAATAAAAAATAACCATTTTTGAAAGCTACATAACTCTGTTGTTTCTCAACGGAAATTATAAAATAGCACATCAAAATGCATTGAAATTTTATCAGCTTTCCAAATAGAATAGTTGAAAAAAATTAAATAATGACCTTCAACATGAAAAGTTGTAAATAAACTTTAAATGGCGTCTAAAAGTACCGTCTGCACCACCGAATATTTTGCAAAAAATACCGTTGTATAGCTCGATTCATGATGCAACTTTCATCTGAAGACACCAAAGTGGGCCATTAACACCTTGAAGAGTTATGAAAGAAATAATGACGATAAATCTCTTTTTTTGCGACGAAAACAAACAATGGTCGAACAACTGCACTCACATATGGAGGTAGCGCGAACTTCTAACAACATGGAAACAAAAGAACTTACCAAAGCAGGTAAAAAACACTACTATTTCGTGCTTTGTAGAGTGTTTGCAGCAAAACTGACTTTAAATTTTAACCAAAATTCTGAGTATCGTATTGTTTATGTGATATAACTAATAATGGGAATGTTGCTTTTACAACCTGGTCATATACTATATAACTTATTAATTTTTCGATCAAAGATCATTGTGAAGCATAATCAATGCCAATAGTAGAAGGTTCAGTCCCTGTGTTTGGGATCACAAAAATCTGATTAAAAAAATGAAATATAGGCGTGCTTTACAAAATTTTTATATCGGGAGCTAAACACTGGACACCAAAATCCTTTCCCATTGATCAAAAAAGTATGAGAAAGTGGCACAAATGTTGTAGAAATAATCAAAGAGCTCAGTATGGCCAGCCCAGGCTGTAAAATGATGAAAATATGATACTTTAACCGTATTCGTTTTCTACATTCGCCCAGTTTTGAGGTTTACCATACTAGAACGAACATAATTCGTCGTCAGTGTTTTGCTACCTCGATCGCTCACACACGAATCTTCAGTGTTCCACCGTCTATTTTAAATCAAATCTGGGGAATTACGAATGTCAAACTTAGCGCATAAACTTCTAAAAATGACAGTAAAATGTGCATAACTTGTTGTGACTCGATGCAAAACTGGGTATGAACGAATACGTTATTAGATTTTTGGATATAACATGAAGTCAGTTAAGCTGCAACAATCTACGGCCCCTTCTTTCATAACAGTCCAATATACAAAAATAAGCAAGCGAGACAATCAGCTCTTTCTGTTTTGGAATATATTATTAAATTGCGACCACCACTTTCAGCATAAACGAAAATCGTTTCTAGGTTGTCATAATAAATCGTTAGACCTGACATTTCCGAAATTGGGTTATTGGTAAGGTCGAGAGCACCATTTTTATTCATTATGGGACTGTTAATCGACCATTTTTGAAACCTTTTTCAAATCTACTCGCATAACAGTCCCACACATAATATTTTTCTCTAACCAAGCTACTTTCTAAGACTTAAATTGATCATTTTTGAGCTTCCTAATGCAATTTTCAGAAAATAAACAAACTATTGGAAAAATATCGTAAATTCCACATTTTAAGTTGAATATTTTTACGATTTTCGATTGCATCCGATAGTTTTTCGCTCAGGAAGTCATTCCTAAGAAAGTCAGACCTGCCTTCGAAAACTAGTGTGCATCATTCGACATCAAGTGAGTTAAAAAAATGTTTAAATGATTCAAAGCAATAAACCAAAGACTATTTCGCCGAAAGAAACATTGAAAAGTAACCAAATCCGTGGTATTTCACATATGGGACTGTTATTCAGGTATATTTCATATAGGACAGCCACGAATTGATATTTTTTTTCGAAATTTCTAGAACAAAACCTCTATTTTTAGTCTTTTATGTTGAAGCCTTATGTTGACCTAAAATGACGAAAATTCATATGGGACTGTTATGCGAGTAGGGGCAGTCTGAAAAGGACGAAAAAATAGTGTTTTTACCAGCTTTGATAAGTTCTTTTGTTTCCATGTTGTTAGAAGTGCTTGGTATCTCCATATGTGAGTGCAGTTGTTCGACCATTGTTTGTTTTCGATGCAAAAAAAGAGATTTGTTGTCATTATTTCTTTCATAACTCTTCAAGGTGTTAATGGCCCACTTTGGTGTCTTCAGATGAAAGTTGCATCATGAATCGAGCTATACAATGGTATTTTTTGCAAAATATTCGGTGGTGCAGACGGTACTTTTAGACGCCATTTAAAGTTTATTTACAACTTTTCATGTTGAAGGTCATTATTTAATTTTTTTCAACTATTCTATTTGAAAAGCTGATAAAATTTCAATGCATTTTGATGTGCTATTTTATAATTTCCGTTGAGAAACAACAGAGTTATGTAGCTTTCAAAAATGGTTATTTTTTATTTACAAAAAAATCTAACCGAAGCTAACTCAAAAAATAAAAATGTTAAAAATCTGAAAAAATACATGTGTTTTTAAGTCGCAAAAATGAACCAAATTTTCAATTTTGGGGAAAATCTGAAGACCCCCGGCGCAAACCCGTCAGATAATAAAAAAAAATCCCCTTATCAAACAATTGTCTGAAGAAAAGAGCAAAAATAATTAATTTTCTCTGAATTATAAAAAATAGCGCCTTTAAGTATGCAATGTTATCAGCGTTGAGACAAAGTTATAGAATTTTCTTCATATGTCTGCTATAAATTGTGAAATGAGAACAAACATGACCAAAATAGTCAATTAACATTCTATCTTGGGGTTTTGTTTGATTTTTATACAAGGATTAGGGCTTCCTGAATAAAAGATCAAGCCTCCTTCAATAGGGGATCAAGTCTCCCCTAACTTCAGAAAAATCGCAATTTTTTTACTCCCACGAAAATGCTTCTAGTTCATCAACGGGTTCAAGTATCGTTCTAATTTTTGGAGCATAGAAACTTGAAGTTACAACCTGTCAGAAAATGTCAAAGACGGCGAGTTGCTAAATTTTTCCAAAAAGATATGGTGAAAATAAGAAAAGGGGATCAAGTATCCCCACTCTCCCCTACAGAAAAGATTTCTCAGGTACGCTCTTTGCCGATTACCCTGGAACGACGCAACGTATCTACCGCAGTACGAAAGTAGGTGCAATCTGATTCATCTTCCGACACTGGCGCAGCGCAGAAAGCTACTTCAACGACTTTTCGTCTACGACCTGTTGTGTAATAATATCGACTGCAGTGAACTCTTATTTCGTCTGCCAATAAATGCACCCCCGCAGACTTTACACCAACAACAATTCTTCCGGCTCCCGCCTTTCCGCACACTTTACGAACTCAACAATCCCATCTGGACATGCTGTAGGAGATTCAACGAGACAAGCGACAACTTCGATTTTAACGCTTCAAAATTAACCTTTAAAAGAAGAATCCTTAGTTTGTAAATAGTCTGTGCATAATTTAGTATTTTGAAGACTTAAACAAATAAATAATTGAGTACATAAAGTTCACTCGAGGGAATTGGGCAGTTGATTCTCCTTGTTGTAATATCCGGCACTACACAATATCACCAAAAACTGTTTTTAAATAACTCCGGAAAATACATACTTCACATTTTTGCTCTTCTTTTACACACTCAACTTGGAGTCCCCCGAATGCAGCTTAGACGTTTCTCAATCCGGGATGCCACACTTGTCAGCCAATATGTAAATTCAAAGCGTTCATTCAAGTAAATATGTGACTTTTGGTTGCTTGGGTATATACCGCAATGAGTCAGGGCCTGTCTGTCTATGGTGCTCCCCAAGAGTTCCAAAGCTGTTGTTGGAAACCCAAGACAGTATCAGTGCCTTCCGAATAAAATAGGCTACGCTGAGAACATCTCCTCGTGTGGACTAGCCTTTAGCCAAAGAAGGTCAACGAGTCAGTAACCATGCAGTGTCACTGGAAGGTTGCCGGTGCAGAGCCATGGCAAGTTCGACGAACCGGGATTCAGATAGATAGTGAGGTGTCCGACCGGGAATATCCGAAAGTCGTCGATTCAAGAACCAGATGGAGGTCCTCGGACTAGCACCATGGAAGGTCGTCGAGGGGCATGCAGGGCGTGGAAACCAGGAGCCAACTGGAAGGCAGGAACGAATCCAAAGCCATCGTGTGGTCTTCGGTGTGGCACCATTGAATATGTCCTCTTTACCCTCTCACCAATGTGCGATATGAGAGAAGCAATCATGTTAAATTCAGTCAAACAATGTAACTGTCACCACTGTTTGCCAGTATTAGATCTGTCAAGATAGATATCTTTCTTTTGGTTCAAAACTGCCCGCTGAAAACTATCGAGGGGTAGCAATTCTTTCCGCTATCCCAAAAATGTTCGAGAGCATAATTTACGATCAGATGTACCCATGGCTAGAAAGAAAGATGGCAGATGTTCAGCATGGATTTTAAAAAAAGCGATCAACTGTGACTAATTTAGCAGAATTTGTTTTCCGATCTTCTCAATGGATGACGCAAGGTTCGCAAGTAGATGTCATATACACAGACATGTCTAAAGCTTTTGACGTTATCAATATTAAAGCTCTTCTGTCAGTGCTGCGCAAAAATGAAATCACCGGTGTTGATCTACAATGGATACGTTCGTACCTGATAGAAAGAGATCAGTTCGTTTAACCTGAGAATGCGAAATTCCTGATCAACAGCGTCGTACCACAAGGGAGTCACTTGGGACCCCTACTTTTTATAACTGTAATGAACGAGTTCCCCGAAGTTCTGCGTGACGTGTTAGTGCCGATCCACGCGGATGATTTGAAAATGATCCTTGCAGCCATTTTGGTTTGAAAATCAACGCCTCAAAATGCAGCGTGTTCACCTTTTCAAGGAAAATGAGCAACATAGTGCACGATTATTGTCTTCAAGACAGCTTTCCCATAACAAGAAAATCTTCAGTTAAAGATCTAGGCGAAGAGTTGTATGCAGAACTTAGTTTTTCGAAACATATCGAACAAGTCGTTGCCAAAGCCAATTCCATGTACGGTATGGTTAGTAGGATTTGTCAGGAGTTGGACAATCCTTACACTTTCATCTCGATTTATGTTGGACTCATCCGAAGTGGTGATTTGATTTTGAAAACACCTCAATGCACTTTTTGTGACTTAGTAAATCCCGTTTTGAGCACTTTTATACCCTTTATTTGACTTGAGTCCCTTACAACGTACGTATTAATCACTTTTGCAACTTTCAAGTTCATTAATGAGCTCATAAGGTTCACTCAAGTGAATTGGGCAGTTGATTCTCTTTATTAGCCAATACGTAACTTTCAAAGCTTTTATTCAAGTAAATATGTGGAGTTGGTAGTTTGGGTTTTCGAGCCACAGGAAACCAAAAGGGATCTTTGAGGTATCTTAACGGTGTTCCGGGAGATCAAGAGATCAAGGGAACCTTCAGATGCTGTTCGTTTCTGTTTTTACCATCAAGAAGAGCAGATCTCCAATAGAGCAACTGGAATTGCTATCCAACAATTTTCTTTTTTCTGATTGAACGTATATTCTTTTATAAAAACTGTTTTAATGATAAATTGCAGAGAATTCTATTTTTCAGGTAATTTTTAGCGGCAATGGCTTTTTATAGAAAATTTTCCATCTCCAAACTTAGGGGGCATCGTTAACATTCTGGGAACCCCGCGTCGGAAATTACCACGCGCCACAAGAAGGACCAACAACCCAACTTTTCTTCCATGAAATCTCGTTGGGGAATTCCAAAATTTCGGCAATGCTTCTGCCTTCGAGCCTCAGCTTCTGCCAGGAGCCTTGTTGGCACATTTTCCAAACATCTTGTAAAGCAGAGAATGAAGATGATGAACGAAACAAAAAATTAAAAGTTCCAAACCGGGCCGAAAAACTTTATCGGTATGGCATTTGCCGGGAGAGAATTTCCGCCTCCGGAACTATTCAGAGCCACTCAAAAATCTGTGGGTGCGTGCGATTTGCGGGTGATATATTTCCAAGGATCTGGCCCGGCTCGTAAATCTCGATGGAAAATTAGTCATTTTCCCGTTTGAAAAAGGGTGATTGGAATTTTCGACTCTTTGTTCGAGGAATGTGTTTGCTTATTTATGTTTATTCTCTTTTTTTCTACGGAATTCATATCTTTCCACAAGATTTACACTTGTTGACTTAGTGCTCCTTAGCTTTAAAAATTCCCAAACTTTTTCAATCAAAACCTCTTTTGGGGACCACCATCGAATCGATCCAATCCCCCTTCCGAAAGAAAGCCAACAAAAATCGGGTCAACCATCCACATCATTATTCAATGGGCTTGGCCATTCTCATTCAGCAGCCACAAACAAACATTTGGGGTACGATTTTCGGAATTGTGTTGTCCAAGGACCCTATTTTCGAATTGGGTTGTCGGAATCATCATGTTCCCAACAACCCAACCCATAAATTTAATGCTGTCGTTTCCGGTATCAGCTCCGAAAGATTTAGTTGGGTCATCATCGATCCGTTTCAACGGACTTCCGGTTTATAAGGATTTTTTTTTCCTCCAATCTTTACACACGCATCCTCCCTGAGAAGATACTCGAGGGATGAAGATTCGGTGATGAAAAGATTGATGTCCAATTCGGGACTACCTCCCCCTCATCATGATTGCTCTTCGGATTAGTTGGGATGGGTCATCCATATGTGAGCAATTTCGGACCAATATGGTCTCCCCACATGGGACAACATCTTGACCGAATGGCTCAATATTGTTTCGTTTTCGGGGAGAGGAAAGGTGTTTAAACTTTAAGTTATAAGCGAAATTTTCAACACATTTTTCTCGGTGACTATGAGATTACAAGTTTAAGTTTTATTGAATTGGGAAAAAGGATTTTTTTTATTTTTTATTTCATATTTCGATTCGAAGTTTCAAATTTTCTTAACTGTTCAACTTGTCAAAATTAACGAAAATTATCAAAGGGTCACAAAATTATTGAAATGTTTAAAATTGTCGAAATGTACAAACAGTCAAACACTGCTTCCCTAGTTTGAGTAGGTGCCTATTATTTTTTTGTTTTGAGTTTTTTTAAATGTTCTGTTCCTATTAGATTCATTGAACATTTTTAGAAGGTAAACAAACTTTTGATCTGTGTATTTTTGCCTCGGTCTTGTTGACTGCGGGTTTTTATTTACAGATTTACAGATCTATTTTATTTTTCCTTCAAGATTATTTCTCACTGATAAATCATTATCATTTTGAAAGTAGAATTTTTTTTTAAAATTCGTATGGATCAATTTTGATGATCTAAAAAATGTTTTACATTATAACAACAAGTTCAGCTCGTATTATTTCGGAAATTAAGACAATTACGAAAAGTTAGATAATTTTCACAAATTTGTTTTGACTGGTTATATAAACCAGTAAATGACACTTTGTTAAATTTACAATTTTAGTAAACTCAGGTAATATTTACTGAAGACGTCATATTTTTTAGTTAAGAGTTAGTTTAGTTTTGGTAAATTAAAAAATTATATTCGACTTGTAAAGAGTTCTGAAAGTTTTGTTTTATGTGATTATTTCGTTTTTTTCTGGGATTTCAACTATTTTGCATTTTTTTCCCTGTTTCTCAGACATATTTCGAGGACATAGAATTTAAATCACTGATTATTGAAAACTAATAAAACGAAAGTATAAATGATATTTCTCAAAAGTCGATAAGCAGCGTACACAGATCCAGAAATTTTTAATTTTATCATTTTATTGCTTAACGATGAATAAAATAATACATGAAACGAGCAAAACCGATGTTTTACTTTAGTCGGTGAAAGGGTTGAACAATAAATTTGTGAATGTAGCATGATTAATGAACAAAAGAGAATTTTCTTAATGAATGCGATATGTTAAATTCAACTTGATGCTCATTGTAGACTGCGTGAGTATAATCAAGAATAGAATTTAAAAATATTATGTATATACACTGCCGGCCAAAAGTTTGGGATCACCCACTAAAAAACATGCAAATTTTGATCGTTCATATCTCAGCCGTCTTAGGACATATTGAAAATCTTCTGATCTCATTTGAAAGATAATGAGCAATAGCTATCTCGGAGGTATTTTTCCCAAATATAATGTTTTAGTTTTGAACTTAAAACTTAACCTAAATTTATAACATTTTCAAAAAGTCGCACTCAATATTCAAAGCCGATCATCTCGGGATAGGGTGGACCAAATCTCAAAATTTGAGTGGCATTAGAGTTCCTGTTCTTTACTTCTCAAAACACAATCAAAAAAATTTGAGAAAAAATTCAAGAATGTATTTTTAATTAATAAAATAGACACTCGAGTTATCGTCCAAAAGTTTGGGATCACCTCTTTGTATGGTGAGTTTGGGATCATTCTTATAAAAACATGCAAATTTGTTTTATTCATATCTTTCTCATCTAACATCGTATTGCAGAGCTGAAGGGTTCATTTGGAAGCTTAGGAATTGTTGTTTTTTAATAAATTCATTCAAAAATTATATTTTAAGGTGAGAACTATAAAAAAAATCTGAGAACTTTCAAAAAAACAATTAATTTCAGGTGATTTTTTTATGGTTATCACTTAAAAATATAATTTTTGAATGAATTTATTAAAAAACAACAATTCCTAAGCTTCCAAATGAACCCTTCAGCTCTGCAATACGATGTTAGATGAGAAAGATATGAATAAAACAAATTTGCATGTTTTTATAAGAATGATCCCAAACTCACCATACAAAGAGGTGATCCCAAACTTTTGGACGATAACTCAAGTGTCTATTTTATTAATTAAAAATACATTCTTGAATTTTTTCTCAAATTTTTTTGATTGTGTTTTGAGAAGTAAAGAACAGGAATTCTAATGCCACTCAAAATTTGAGATTTGGTCCACCCTATCCCGAGATGATCGGCTTTGAATATTGAGTGCGATTGTTTGAAAATGTTATAACTTTAGGTTAAGTTTTAAGTTCAAAACTAAAACGTTATATTTGGGAAAAATACCTCCGAGATAGCTATTGCTCATTATCTTCCAAATGAGATCAGAGGGTTTGCAATATGTCCTAAGACGGCTGAGATATGAACGATCAAAATTTGCATGTTTTTTAGTGGGTGATCCCAAACTTTTGGCCGGCAGTGTAGGCATCCTTAAGAAAACCTTTGAATTTTACCTAACATTACAAAATCATCAACTATTGCGCTGCTTGTTACCAACTTAATAATCTTAAATTAATTTAAGTTAATCCTTAATCAATTTTGATTAGTTTTATATACACTGCAGCTGTGCTTATTTTTTTTTTGTCGAAATGAGCTGGAGCGCAGCGTGTTTGCTCAGCTGTACTGCACACTTCATTACTTTAGACTATAGAGTCTAGAATTCTAGTCTCTTTAGGCAGATCAGTGTAAATTTTATCATTTAAAACATAGAACGGAATCCAACTTTCAATACAACAGATAATAAAAGTTATTATCATAAATAAGTGCTGAGTTTTTCAAAACGAATCCGGATCAGAGGTGCCGGTAATTTTGACGTAAGTTTGGCTGAAGACATGGACGCTACGCGTTATGGTTCGAGATCAATTTAACGATAATTGATAAATTTGAAGTAAATCGTAATACCATTCATCAACCTTTTCAGATACCTTCACCTTCTAACATATACGATTATTTATCGTTCCTAACGTTGTCGACGAAAAGTTCAAAATAAGAGCTACGTTTACAGATACAATCACTATTTCTAGAGCCGTAAATGTATCGTATTGACTGTTTGAGATATAGTTTTTTGCTATGCGGGTACTGCGATAGAATACACGAATATCGCTTACTACTTTAAATTGTGCAAAACTATCCCCTAATATACCCCAGGTTTTAAGGTACAGATAAAAAAACCCAACAGTTAATATGAGGGAGGAAACACTGCGATTAAATCTAATCAAATAAAAGAAAGTTGATTTCTGAAAGTTCTTTTTTTATAATGAAGAAGGAAGATGTGTGGTACAGAACCGAGTAACCAGAGATCTACTGTCTCTACCCTAGTCGGTGTGTGTATGGCATCTCGTATATGGGCAAATATCAGCATTCTCGTGCGCACGCTATTCTCAGCATGCCCTGTAGTGTGTCAGCCGTTGTACGGGTAAGTCTTATCCAGTCTTTCTGTACGCGCGCTGCTTTTTCGTGTGACGAGAAAATGTTTGCTCTCGCTCACAGCTTTTTTATTCGCAAGCGTTGCGACCAGTGATGCCACATTTCTATCGGTATTTTGAAACCCAAAAAAATCTTTTATCGGTATGTAAATCCTTAAAATCGGTATGAAAATCGGTATTTGAGGATGATATTCAGAAATGCTTACATTTTCAACTTCCTAAAGAATTTTTCTTTAAATAGAAGCTTGCAATAAACAGCAAGTCTAAGAACTCTTATGAATGTTCATTTTTTAGTTCAAAACTAGCTGACTAAATGTGTTTTAGCATATATTATTGCATTTTCTCCAAAACTTGGTTCTAGGTAACACAGTTTTCACAAAATGACGGTTTTGAAATTTTAACAGAACATTATGTTTGTTATGACTTGTACAATTTTTTAAATTTTAAAACTATCTGCTTTTGCTGACAAAATCAAAAATCACAAATGAAAATTCAGAAGAAAATCCGAAAGAAGTATTTCTTTCCAGTACTCATAACTGAATGGAAATTTATTTTAAAAGTTACCGTTTGATAAGAAAAATAGGGGCATTGCGAGCACCTTCAAGTTACACGTTGTTTAGGCATATAAATTAAGTTAAAACTTGAGACTTTGATGTTTGGCTAAAGTGGGATGTAAATTTGATAAATTCGATAAAGCAATAGAACCAGGTCAACCTAAAGAAAATTTTAATTTAGTAAGCGCTTACAAATAGAAGTAAGCAAACTATTGTAAAAAAAAAACAAAAAGAGTTTGGCTCCTTAAAGCCTAAAGGTATAAGCCGTTTCAAATAAAGAATTTACAAAAAAAAAAATAAACGCCTACAAATCCAATGGCTTTTCGATGTTCGAGGTAAATATGGGTCCAAGTTGATGACCGATTTGTTGACGGATTTTCGCCAATCTGGCCATTTCAGTTTTTAGTATTAGATATGAGTTCTAGCGATTAGAAAAAGAAATGATTGCAGAAAGTTGGGAAAAATTGAAGCAACAACTCTCAGTTTTTTTTATAGCCAATTAAAAATTAATTTTATTTTATGAAAAATCACGCATTAGTCATATGAAAATCCAAGAATTTTATGCAAAAATAAATGTGAAATGTGCTCTAAAAGAAGGTGTTCTTCCGAAAAAGATTAAAAAGCACATAGTTTTACTATAACTGAAAGTACCCATTTTAGGTACTTATGAAACTTATACCAATGATATTACATACCGTGTATCTGATTACACTTCAAATCTCGACATACCCCGTCTGGCGACGAGTTGAACAAGGATTATATTCAAACGGTGTATGTATTTCCTTGAAAAGTTAGCATCCCACGAGACAAGAGCTTTAATGCGATCGTCAATTGAGATTGACCTTAAGGAACTTCTATTGGCAGTTGCAGAAGGTCAAAAATCAGCCTTGAGCTTAGTCCATTGGCTTTGAGGTTGAGTACCATAATAATGCATCATTTGACAGAACAAAGGAACAAAACAGCGCGAACAACTGAACAATTATGAGAGTGCGCCGTGCAGATCTTTGTAGAATACTTTTAAAGTTGTACAAATCAAAGTTACGCCACGCCAGCTACCGAACTATGTCTTCTTTCTACGGGACCTTTACGAGGATAGCTTGAATAAAGTGGGAATGTTGAAGTGGAATGAATTTTGAGTTAAAATCCTCAAAATCGGTATGAAATCGGTATGTTTTGCCAAAAATCGGTAATCGGTATATACCGATTCTTGGTCAAAATTTTGCTCGAAAATCGGTATAAATACCGGAAAATCGGTATGTGTGGCATCGCTGGTTGCGACTGTGCATGTCACATGAGATTTGTCGCTTGCTTGTTTTTTTCTCATTCGGAAAATATTGCGATGAGTTCAGGCATATATCGTCTCTTTCTGACACGAGCGAGCTCTGTGTACTGGATGTACGCGAGAGAGCTCGCGAGACAATGCTCGTGAGACGTCTCGTGTACGATGGTTTGCTGAGCAGCCACAGAGAGAGACAAACGGAATAAATCAGTGCAACATTCGTTCTGTGAAAAGAAGTTGTTTTTTTTTTGTAGTGATCAGTGATTTTCTCTTGAAAAATGGCGCGTAGAATTATAAATGATGACGAATTGTTTAATATAAACATTGCAGCAAAAGTTGCCATTTGCTTGCTGTGCAATAAAAAAATAACAGATCTACGAAAGTTCAGCTACCATCGACATTATAAAATGCTCCACAAGGATTTTGCCAGGCAACATGGACTTCTGGAGGAGGATGGGGAACCAGAGCCTGGTCCCTCTAGGAAACTTGCCAAGATTGAGGTGAGAATGGACCAAAAAACGTTTACTTCATCGATAGTCGAGCTGATAACGGTTAACGGTCTGCCTCTCAATCTGCTGAAGTATCCCGCTTTTCAACGGAAATCCAGACCCATCGAGGAAGGTCTAAAACTGAAGCATTTGGATCCGGACTCAATTCGTGGAGTTCTTTCGAAGGTGGCGGCCCAAATACAGCTTATAATAAAGTCCGAAATTGCCAACAAATTGATCTCCCTCAAAATGGACGCGGCCACCCGGATGGAGCGCGAGTTTCTGGGTGTCAATATACAATTCGTCGATAAAAAGATAATTAAAATTCGTACACTGAAAATTATTGAGCTACACGACCGGCATACAGCTCTAAACTTGACAGAAGAGGTGCTGAAACTTTTGGACCCCTATGGTATTGGCATCCGCAGACTGCTGACCGTAACGACGGATAACGCAACAAATATGCGAGCTACTATTGACCGCCTCAGGATGACCCAAGAACTGGATTTGAACGATTCCGGTTTGTTTGGCGAGGTCAATGATAACGAGAATGACGATGATGAGGGAAATGAAGTGGAAACCCACGAAGACGACGGACCTGATCAAACATTGGAAATGATTGAACCCATCCTGCAAGGTGTACGCTGTGCCGAACACACGCTGCAATTAGCAGTAAGTGATACCCTAAAAGAGGCCAATATGAAAGAAAAGCTTACGGAGATACGGAAGATGGTGAAAGTTCTGCGGAAGCTACCTTTCAAGAAAATGTTTTCAGTGAGCAATCGATCTAAACCCAAACTGGACTGTCCAACGCGATGGAATAGTACGTACATTATGGTACAATCCTTGATCAATGAGAAAGAGTTTATCTCAACTCTAATCGATGGAGATAAACCCATAATCGATAATGAGACATGGGCTTTCCTCGACAGATTTGTACAAGCTTTTAAGCCAGTTTCAGACGCAACACTAAAGTTGCAAAACCCTCAAGTTACGTTTGGCGATTTTTTTTCCTAATTTGGGAAAAGTGTACTTTCATCGTGAAACGCACAGATAACGATGTTTCCAAGATTCTGGCTGAGAAGATGGATAACAGGCGTGTTTGTCTAATGGCGAACAAAATCTTCTTGGCGGCAATATATGTCGACCCAAGGATTAACTTTCGAAACAGCCCTTTCATCACAGACGAACAGAGGATCGTGGCATTAGTAATTTAATATAATCGACCTGTTTATTCAAACATTTTTTAATAGTTTTTTTTCATTTTTCAGGACTTTCTCAAGCAGACATGGGACACAATCCAAGAAATATCAGGTCATTGTCAGGTCAGGAATAACGCTTCTTCGTCTTCGATTAACAATGAGCCTGAGGATCCCTTTGATGTCTTTTTGAATTCCTTGGATGAGTCGAACACCACATTGGAAGACACTAATCTCATGGATCAGCTTAATGATCTCTCTCGAATGCCACGGCTAAAGCAAGAACAATCGATCCTAGAATGGTGGTACGCCCTCAATAACTCAAAACCAGAATTGTATAAGTTAGTTGCGGCAATTCTGGCTATACCATGCACTCAGGTCAGCGTGGAGCGCTCATTTAGTCAATTGGTCCTAATCCTGACTAAACATCGGACGTTGCTTGGCGAGGAAAATCTACAGAACATTTTGTTCATTCGACTCAACCAGGAACTGCTGAAGAAAGTTGATTTTTGTAAAACCTGAAAAGAAAATTTGACTCATTTTTTTGTATTTACATTTTATTATTTTCAACTACTTACAAAGCAAAAGTTATGAATTCTTAATTGTTCAACAGTTTGAATAAATGATGTTGAATTAAATCCCCCCCTAAATTTGATTTTAACATGGATATTTTTGTACTTGTTTCTGAATTTATTGTTTGACTGAATTAAAATGAATGAATTTCGCATTTATCAATTAGAGCAAATAACTATTTTTCTATGAAATCCGAAAAAATACACTTGCAATTCAACCTCATGTAATACTGCGTAAAGAATACAGGCAATATCACATAGCATGAATCGTGTTTAAAATAATGCATGATTTTCAGTGTACATTGGATTCATTACTATTTCATCAAGTTTTCCTATATTACTACAACGCTGTTGTCTGAACCTAGCACTATGCTGTTGGAGGATGACAGAAAATGAATTTGGTAGACAAGCGAGTATTTTTAGTAAAATCAGTGATTTATAGTTTTTTTTTTAAATCAAATAAGCATTTCTAGAGGAACAATTCAATACGTCCTATCTGCTTTGATAGATTTTTAATCGATTTTTTTTAATCACCACGGTTTTTAAACACGTTTGATGACTTGTTTCTTATGCTGAGTGAGAAGAATTTAATGAATGAATAGAAGGCCAGAGAAAACAATTAGCGCTAAGTTGACATTTAAATTAAAAATCGATCCAGGATCATGGCTCTTTATTGCCATTGCTGATAAATATTTACAATGACACCAAGTGAAATACGTTTTATATGAGTGAACTTAAAACTATGTTGGATAATCAGATTAAAATACGCTACGATTGCTTCTCGGACAACTGTATATCGTTAGGACCCTTCAATCAAATATCGAAGACAGCACAAAAATATAATAAATACTTCGCACTAGATAGCGAGCAGCTTTCGTTTATATGGGGCTGGTTGTAAACTATCTTGAAATGCATTAGGGCTTTTTGAAATAAAATCAATATTTTCAAAATAAATAAACTAAGACAGGACGAGATAATAAATAAACTCCTACTGCGAGGACGTTTGAAAAAATATTGAACATATCATCACATATCTCATATTTCCAGAAAAGCTGAGTATTTTGAAAATATTTTCGTTTTTCTGATTCATCCCATACAATAAAATTCTCTTTACTATCAGCTGCAGGCCAGCGGCATCTGTTGGATGTCACCGTCAGATGCATTGATTGTTTGCCATGCGCCACACGACATCGACCTTTTGGTTTAACCAGTTTGACGAGCAAGCCGTGACTTTAAACGCAGCCCCGCGAACAGAATCAAATTTTCTAGTAGGTAAACGAGAAAAGTACACGAGACGTCTCGCAAGAAAATGCGCACGAGCTGTCGCATGTACGTACATGTATCTCATGTACCTCGCACAACATAACAAGAGACGAGCAACCGATTTTCGCATCGCAACAGAAATCCTAATGCCTTGATACCTACACGTCTCACTCGGCTCATTTATTTTTCGTCCGTGCACGGTACGCAGCTCGTCGCAGCTGGGAGAGAAAAGAGAACAAAGGCGCAATGCTCACTGTCTCTTGTGTGTGCTCGCGAGATTTCAGAAAGGTTGGTCTTATCACCGGAGGTACCGTAGCCTCGCGACTCGGGTGATTTCCCGTGTGAAGTTAGCCATTGCACAACACTCACTTCTGATGCTTTGTTTTGCGGATGCAACTACTAGCTTTAAATTCAACAATCAAAGTAATGAAACTATTTAAGCCGTAGCTCTATAACTCAGTTGACTTCATCGAGTTGAATTCTCGGTTAGATTTTACAGCAGAAAATGTTCATCATTCCCCGATCAGTCATGCTCAGTTTGCCCCGAGTGCTCGTTAGGCCCTGATCTCCCCTACCAGATACTAGCTGACGGAAATTTTTTTCCTGTCATTATTTTGATTAAAAGTAGTTAAACTCAAATCCAAAATTTTAATTTCAGGAAAGAATGTTCGATTCTGAATGATTCAAACCCACTATTGGAAAAAGTGATTTTAATCAAGGATTTTTTTTCTGTAACGAAAACAAGCTTTAATGAAGTATTTTTTGGTAAGCCCCGATAAGCTTCTTACACTAAACAAGATTGAAAACTTCCACAAGAGGAGCATTTTTGATACTCGTACTGTTTTCAGTTATTTCGCTCCAGCTCGGTTATCAAACATGTATTCTAGGTTATCAAACCATGGTGGAAGTTTTTTTTTCAAAAGAGGAGCATTTTTGATACTCGTACTGTTTTCAGTTATTTCGCTTCAGCTCGGTTATCAAACATGTATTCTAGGTTATCAAACCATGGTGGAAGTTTTTTTTTGTAATCTGAGGGTCATAATGAGAAAGAAGTGGATCCTGTACGAAGATGGGAAATCCCGAATGCCATCAAATTTTCTTCGCTAGATGCTGATTCGGTTAATACTTACAAGAACTTTAATGAACTGCGAATGATTCCTGGTGGAATGAAACGACATTTGAATATAAGCTCGATTCGACTGCGGTTGTTAAATAGTAAGTATTTAGACAGTGTTTCGTGATTAGTTGAACGGTGAAAATTATCTAAGACGCTATGATTCTAGTTTGCATTTTGACAAGTTTCTTACTGAGCAGCTCTACTGCTGAACAGTTTCCTTGTGGAGAACCTAAAGTTTTCCACCGGCTGACTATTAAAGGGGACTTTTCCGTGAATCGTGGCGATTGGCCCTGGCATGCAGCCATATATCATAAAGATAGAAATTGTGAACGATATGCCTGTGGTGGAACTTTAATTAGTGAAGAATTTGTGTTAACGGCTGCGCACTGTACATTTAATGTTGACTCTAACCAGCGTTTAGATGTGAAAAGAATCTTCGTACGACTAGGATTTTATCAATTGGACGTCATTAACAAAGACACCAGGCAGTTCCCAGTTCAAAAGATACATTATTATGAAAACTTCAGTAGCAGACGTTTACAGAATGATATTGCCATTTTGGAACTAGCCGAGGTTGTTCGGTTTACAAACTACATTCTTCCGGCATGTTTGAGCATGGAATCGGCAATCTCTCAAGGAACCGCCATCGGATGGGGTCTGGCAGAGGATGACGAAATTTCGCCGATCCTTAAGAAAGTGGCTCTTCCAGTTATCGATACCTTGAACTGTCTTATCAGTGACCGAGACTATTTCGGGCATACGCTTGATTATGGAATGTTCTGCGCTGGGTACAATAATGGAACTACAGTCTGCAATGGGTATAGTGGGGGTGGATTTTTCGTCAAGCATGACAAAAGCTGGCACCTGCAGGGAATTATCTCTTTCATTAAAAAACGGGAAGACCATTCCAACTATTGCTCCACGGATAGCTATGCCGGTTTTACGAACGTTACGGATTACATCCCTTGGATCAGGAATATAACTGGCATTCAACTGAAGGAATAAAACTGTAAGTAATCACTTGGCTTGTTCTCTATGGGTCGAATCAAAAATATATTAATCTTGTTTGTGTTTTAATAGCATCCTTTTTTATACAAACGTATACGAAGGGTAGTCAAATATTGAAACCCGAAGGGAGCACCGAAGAGGAAATCGTATACAACTGGCCGTTCGAAGGATCACTTCTTGATAAAAATGGCTTTTTTTTGTGTGACATTGCTATTATATCAGAAAACTTCGTGATCACTTCAGGTGAGTGCGTATCCGATACACCAGGTGATTTGGTGGTAAAAATGAGAATGACAGTTTCGCGTTATGGAATAGCCAAGTACAGTCAACAGTTCAATGTCAGCAAGGTGATTGTACACGATGATTCTTTTGCAATGTTACAGCTTAGCTCTGAAATAGTGTTTGACGATTACGTTCAGCCAATTGGTCTATGGATGGGCGACACATCACAAGAGGACATTTTTTCGAAAACTGGATACATAGCAACTTGGAATTTATCTTTGGGTTCTGAACATTTAGGTGAAGACTCTAAAAAGAAGGCATTCGCTGCTCACATTTTTGAAATTTATGACAGCATTGAAGAACTCTCACGAAAAAAACTGTTTTCTGCATACTATCTCAACGAAACAGACACTTATCTCTATTCGGGATGTGCTCTTTATATATTTGATAGAAATCAAAAGATGCTGCTAGGAATATTAATAAATGGCGGCGCAACAGAAAATAGATCCAGTAATTTCGTAAACGTTACGAAATATTTAGCTTTCTACAACATGCTAGTTTAGAAATGTAGCATTTAATGCCAAGGTTGGATGTGTCGATACACCCATACATCCATTCGTGCCACCACACAGTAACAAGTGCTGCCCGGGCACGAAATGTACCATTCTGACACAAATAAAAATTTGTATCCTATTGCTTATTTGACAAATTTTTCCTCAGTGCTAGAACGCTCTTCGAAATCCTTTAGCAGTCGTTTCAAACGGTTCCAAATGTAATCCAGGAAATTGTAGCATTCAAGCTACGAGAAGAAAACTCCTTGTACGATACTGAAGTTATCTGGTAAGCTTAGGGTTACCATCCGTCCCGCAAAAGCGGGACATGTCCCGCTTTATTGTTGAATTTCCCGCTGTCCCGCTTTTTCCTTAAAATGTCCCGCCTTTTTTCTTGGAAAATACAAAGTTCACTGACTTTCACTGGAAAACTTTAGTCTCAATTTAGATTCATTGTCAAGAGTCTCAATTTAGATTCATAGGAAATCTGTCAAATACGTATTTTTCTCTAAATAAGCAGCATTTTTTATTGTTAATATAAGACAATACTGAATAAATCTAAAGTTTAAGATTTTTTCCAACAAATTGAATGTTTTCTTTTCATAGGTTTTCAAATTTTCGAACAAATTACCAAACAAAACAATTTGGAGTCGTGTGAGAGCACCCGAGCGGAGCGGGTCGTTTTTATCGTATGCTCCGGAGTAGTTTTTGAAGTATTTGAAAGTGGGAATTTTCGCCAAATATGTCCGAATCAGAGAATGTGAAATAGATTTGTTGTGGCATGGCAATGCGAAGGAAAAATAAATTATGCGAAGATAGGTTGGAAAGTGATAAAAAAAGTCATCTAATTTATGTGTCCGTCCAGAACAGAAATCAACATGTCCGACAGAAAGGGAGTAGAAAATGAGGAAGCGCAAAACTTGGTGAGCTCGTTCCATACTTTTATGCTACTTTCTTCTAAGACCAATAGTTGAAGTCATCTTTTTTTCTTCAATTCTATCTTTTCCTATCTATTACGGTGGTTGTAAGTTCTAGATATTCGAAATATTGGCTTTTGTTTGGTGATCGGAGTGACTGAATTTTTCAGCATTTTCAGGAGCAAACGAAAATGGAGATACAAACAACGAAAATTCTTGCTCGTATGAATTAAAGTCACGAAAACGGCTTTTGAATGCATCTAGTAACGATTCTAGGTGAAGTACGCATTCACCAAATGATGCAGCCTTATTTGATCTTTTCAGTTCTTAACACGTAGAGAAGTGCACAAGGTTTTCTTTGGAAATTTGGTTGATCCATAACCGTAACTTCGCTTGAAAGTTTTTTAAATCATCAAGTTATGATATTTTGTTTCTTTTCCTTGAAGCTTTAAGTTCAAATCTTGCAGGTGGCCAGTGAGATCAACGTCAAATGCCAAATCCTGAACCCAGTCGTCTGCTTGAAAATGTTCAACAGGTTAACCTTTCATTTTCAAAATAATCTTATTTCCTCTCTTAGCAAAAAAAATCTTTTAAATATTTTGTGGCAGGAAAGCCAGCGTTCTTCTGTGTAGTAGGGAATTTTGTGGAAATTTAAGACGGGGCTACGTGGGCTGCATTGGGCAAGTCCGCGGGCCGCATGCGACCCGCATACTTCCAGTTTGACATGCCAAGTCAATATAGACTATTTTATTATCTACGTTCTCTAGTATCCGACACATTTCGCGCTGAAAAATCTCGGGTGCACAGTTCACACCAAACATGAGTCTGGTGAACCTGTACATCCCGTTATCAGCGAGGAAAGTAGTGAGGTTGCGAGACTCTAGACCTAATTCGAAATGAAAATATGCATTCGAAAGGTCGAGTTTGGAAAAGTATCTAGCGCCATGTAATTTCACCCTCATCTCGTCCACAAGTGGAAGTCGAAAGTTCTCCCGTTTAATCGCTCTATTGGGAGCCCGCATGTTCACCACCAAACGGAAATCGACTTTCCCTTTTGGTACTGCGGACAAACCACTAATCCATTGAGGGGCATGTGTTACTTTTTCGATTATACCACTAGCTTCCATTTCTTCGAGCCGTAGACGAGCAGCTTGACGATAAGCTGCTGGTATGTTGCAGTAGGCGTTCTTTACTGGTGGAACAGATCTATCGATACTGAAGTTTACGCACACTCCTGGCTGTAGAGAATAATGGTATATATAAATGTAATAATTCAATTTGTTGATTTGCAAATTTACATTGTACTCAAAAGATCATATAGAATCGGTATTTATCTCGATGTATACTTCGAGAACATCCCTTGCGAAAAAAAATAAGAGAAATTAAAAAATATATATTCATATTTCCCCTTTTGAATGAATTCACCCCGAGGAAAAGGGAGATAGCAAGATTGGACTTATGTTCGGTGTCGAAAGAAAAAAAAGAAAAACTTGAAGTCAGTCTATTGACGAACTTTGATACGAACGGTCGGAATTGGTTTGTGAAATGTGAAATTAAAAAAAATGGAATTTTTATAAAAAAAAAGGCTGAAGTTACGACAATGGCGCAGTCGAGTCTCCGCAATGGTAAGTGGATAGATAAGTATAAGTTTATATAAATATATGTTTTAATTTTGCACGACGCCATTTTGTTCTTATTAAATGAAGCTAAAATTTGAATTATATTGATTATTCCCAATTCAATAAACTGAAAACGGTAACATCCATTTGAAAATGCAATCAAATCAAATCAATGTTCGACGGGATTGTGAGAAAAGTAACAAGACACAATCGAAATTTCACTATACGTATACATAACAAAAAGCTTAAGAAACAAAATTTTTGATTAAAAATTGATGAGAAAATGAAAGAATTGTAAAGTGAGATGTATTCAGAAATCATATTTATATTACAGATCGGTGACGGAATTCTAATAATCTAAAAAAAATTAGGAACCCGGTTCCGGTTTATTTTCCGGAGAACCTGAGGTGACCCAATTGAAAGAAGGGACCCGGTTCCGGTTATTCCGGAGAACCCGAGGTGACCCGATAGAAAAAGGGACCCGGTTCCGGTTATTCCGGAGAACCTGAGGTGACCCGATAGAGAGAGGGACCCGGTTCCGGTTATTCCGGAGAACCTGAGGTGACCCGATAGAGAGAGGGACCCGGTTCTGGTTATTCCGGAGAGCCTGAGGTGACCCAAACGAAAATATTTTGTCCCGAAATGAGAGTGCGTTTCATGTGAATGAAGAGACTTAAAAGGGGGTAAGTCCTGAAGAATTTTAATTACCTACCTAAGGGTCCAGCGCCGATTGACCGACGCATAGGGCTGAGATAAAAGATCTCCACTGCTGGCGATCCGGAGCAAGCGTCTTCACTTGCTTCCAGCCAAGGTTCTCGGTTGGGCTTTTCTGATCCGGGTTTCGATGTCCTTCTTGGTACCACCATCAGGCGTAATCTGGCTACCAAGATACTGGAAGCACTCCACTGTCTCAACCTGTTGCCCAGCTACCACGAAATTGGAACGATTTTCTGTGTTGATTTCCATCGACTTGGTTTTTCCGACATTGATTTTGAGACCTGCTGCCTTGGAGCTTTCGGTGAGGTCGTCGAGCTAATTTTAATTAGCTAAGTAGTTTCAAGAAGCTGGCCATGAATAACGAAGAATGTCCCCGTGTGATATTTAAATTTTAAACAAATCGTAATCATTATTTGGTTGTTGACCATATCCTTATCATAATGTTACTCCTGAAAAAGTATAGCAAGAAATGAACCGATGAGTTCAGCCAAGTAAATCTAAAAAAAAAAAAAAGTTGAATAAAATAACGATGACCACTTCTGAGGAAACTATTAGTGCCTATGAAATACAAGACAATTCCTAGAAATGATTAAAATGATTTAATCGGTACTCGTGACAATAATTTGAAATTTTAAATCTGAATTTCAAGCGTCAGCCGAAAATAATAAGCTGAAGATTGAGCTTCTGATCCAAAAATCGTATTGAAACTTTAAATCCGAGAAGATGTTGTTGAGAAATTAATCCTGGGTGTCATCAACTTAAAGTTAAATGAATATAAATATTTTAAGTTCGATACCTAAAGACCTAACGCCGAGAGGGGAAAAAACGAAAATAAAATTGTGCTAGATATAGAGTCTAAATATGTAACTTGATACTGTGTGCGCAATCTAAATACTTAGCTTGAAGACTACACTCAGAGGAAATCTTATTATAAATTTCATAAGATACATCTTATGAACCACTTTTTTGCGTCCAAACTAATTTTTCATAAGAGTCTTATGAAATTCTTTCAATTTTCATACGATGTTCTTATGAAAAATAGAAGAAACGGCATTGTGAAAAAATGATGAACACATTCATTCATAGCATCAGTTTTTTTTCATCATCTAACAGTACGAAGCAATCGCCAGTTCATAGTTATTATAGTTTTCCTTCAATGTTAAATGTTATTGTTATCTCCGGAATGGTAAGTTCGATTTGATTTTTTTTGGTGTGAACGTTGAACTAAAATACATTATTTGTTTACTTTTCAGCAAGCTGATCTGCAAAAAACGAAAGGTCGAAGATTAAGATGCGGCAAAAAAAACTTTGATGGAGCCGTCTGTTGAAGCAATGCTGATGGTGACCATGAAGGACTTAATTTTAAACAAATTTGGCAAACAGTAAAGTGAATGTTTTCAGCATGAAATATCGAGAATTTTTCTTATTAGAAAATGATTCACTGTTTCCATAAGAATCTCTTATGAAAAGCAACAACCTCTCATTGAAGTAGGCGTTCATCTTCAGAGTTCATTCGCGTCATAAGACAATCTTATGGATTTCATTAATTTTTCTTATGGCGCCACTTCATAAGAGAATCTTATGGCATACATAATAGTATTTTTTCTGAGTTTAGTTGAAATTTAAATTTAAGATCGAATCCCAATTATTCCATTCAGAATTTAAAATTGCATGTTAGTGTTAGTCAGGATAGGTCAGGATCAGTGCTGCAAATCTTCTGAAAGCACGAATGACATTGACTGTGATTTTCTATCAGTGTATAAAGCTTGAACTGAAATGAAATAATCGGAACGTCCCGATAGGAAATACACCCTACTATTCACCATACTTAGTCGGTTCACGAAGGGTGCGTCGGCCGATTTTTGTTCATACTAATCGGCCTATTGTTGCAACGTCGCTTATGGGAGTTTTTGCTGGGAATCAGCCGATTAATAAGCCGATTTCGTAGGCCTATCAAATAGGGTGATGAGTAGCATGATTGTGTAGGATTGGCAAGTCTCTTTTTGATCCTTTTTTTTTTGCAACTTTACAGACGGAATGTGTTGTTCCCATTGCTTTCGAAGAGGAGGCAGTCAAATTTCGTGGCCAGCATATTTCCGCTGCTTCCAACTTCCGGCGGAATTCGCTCTCCTTCGCGGGGACAGTTTTTGGTAGATATTTCAATTTCCATGTACCTATATCCCCAGTTTCCAGTCTATGATTCGGAGTTTCAGATTTTATTTTCTTCTGTCTTTCTTAAGATGCTTTTTTCGGGGGAATCATTCTTCTTACCCACTTAGGCAAGACGTCTCTTTTTATTAACGTAACGGCAAAATTTTCGCAGGATTCCCTGGGTCGGGAAAGGTGGCGAAAAAGTGGGCGGCAAATAATAAGAGAATCGTTGTTTATCGGAATGTTTTGTGCGTACACATCTGGGTGGCATTTGCTGCTCACTTGAACCATCCGTTCAGGATGAAAATCACAGAAAAAGAAAAGAAGAAGGGTGCTCACTTGCTTACGGATTCGAGGATTATTGCCGGGGATTAGCTCCGGCTCCGATTTCTTCCTCTGTTTTTCGACTCTTAGAGGGGGGGATTTTTTTTTATTATCTGACAATTTGCGCCGGGGGTCTTCAGATTTTCCCCAAAATTGAAAATTTGGTTCATTTTTGCGACTTAAAAACACATGTATTTTTTCAGATTTCTAACATTTTTATTTTTTGAGTTAGCTTCGGTTAGATTTTTTTGTAAATAAAAAATAACCATTTTTCAAAGCTACATAACTCTGTTGTTTCTTAACAGAAATTATAAAATAGCACATCAAAATGCATTGAAATTTTATCAGCTTTCCAAATAGAATAGTTGAAAAAAATTAAATAATGACCTTCAACATGAAAAGTTGTAAATAAACTTTAAATGGCGTCTAAAAGTACCGTCTGCACCACCGAATATTTTGCAAAAAATACCATTTTATAGCTCGATTTATGATGCAACTTTCATCTGAAGACACCAAAGTGGGCCATTAACACCTTGAAGAGTTATGAAAGAAATAATGACAATAAATCTCTTTTTTTGCATCGGAAACAAACAATGGTCGAACAACTGCACTCACATATGGAGATAGCAAGCACTTCTAACAACATGGAAACAAAAGAACTTACCAAAGCAGGTAAAAAACACTACTTTTTCGTGCTTTGTAGAGTGTTTGCAGCTAAACTGACATTAAATTTTAACCAAAATTCTGAGTATCGTATTGTTTATGTGATATAACTAATGATGGGAATGTTGCTTTTACAACCTGGTCATATACTATATTACTTATTAATTTTTCGATCAAAGATCATTGTGAAGCATAATCAATGCCAATAGTAGAAGGTTCAGTCCCTGTGTTTGGGATCACAAAAATGTGATTAAAGAAATGAAATATAGACGTGCTTTACATAGTTTTTATATCGGGAGCCAAAATCCTTTCCCATTGATCAAAAAAGTATGAGAAAGTGGCACAAATGTTGTAGAAATAATCAAAGAGCTCAGTATGGCCAGCCCAGGCTGTAAAATGAAGAAAATATGATACTTTTACCGTATTCGTTTTCTACATTCGCCCAGTTTTGAGGTTTACCATACTAGAACGAATATAATTCGTCGTCAGTGTTTTGCTACCTCGATCGCTCACACACGAATCTTCAGTGTTCCACCGTCCATTTTCAATGAAATCTGAGGAATTACGGATGCAAAACTTAGCGCATAAACTTCTAAAAATGACACTAAAATGTTGTAAAAGCTTGTTGTGACCTGGTGCAAAACTGGGTATAAACGAATACGTTATTAGATTTTTGGATATAACATGAAATCAGTTAAGCTGCAACAATCTACCGCCCCTTCTTTTATAACAGTCCCATATACAAAAATAAACAAGCAAGACAATCAGCTTTTTCTGTTTTGGAATATATTTTTAAATTGTGACCACCACTTTCAGCATAAACGAAAATCGTTTCTAGGTTGTCATTATAAATCGTTAGACCTGAAATTTTCGAAATTGGGTTATTGGTAAGGTCGAGAGCACCATTTTTATTCATTATGGGACTGTTAAACGACCATATTTGAAACCTTTTTCGAATCTACTAGCATAACAGTCCCATACAAAATATATTTTTCTCACCAAGCTACTTTCTAAGACTTAAATTTTATCATTTTTGAACTTCTAAATGCAATTGTCAGAAAAAGAAACATACTTTTGCAAAAAAAATATCATGAATTCCACATTGTAAGTTGAATCTTTTTACGATTCTTGATTGCATCCGATAGTTTTTCGCTCAGGAAGTCATTCCTAAGAAAGTCAGACGAAAACTAGTGTGCATCATTCGACATCAAGTGAGTTAAAAAAATGTTTAAATGATTCAAAGCAAACCAAAGACTACTTCGCCGAAAGAAACATTTCATATAGGACAGCCAAGAATTGATATTTTTTTTCGAAATTTCTAGAACAAAACCTCTTTTTTTAGTCTTTTATGTTGAAGCCTTATTTTGACCTAAAATGACGAAAATTCATATGGGACTGTTATGCGAGTAGGGGCTGTCTGAAAAGGACGAAAAAATAGTGTTTTTTACCAGCTTTGATAAGTTCTTTTGTTTCCATGTTGTTAGAAGTGCTTGCTATCTCCATATGTGAGTGCAGTTGTTCGACCATTGTTTGTTTCCGATGCAAAAAAAGAGATTTATTGTCATTATTTCTTTCATAACTCTTCAAGGTGTTAATGGCCCACTTTGGTGTCTTCAGATGAAAGTTGCATCATAAATCGAGCTATACAATGGTATTTTTTGCAAAATATTCGGTGGTGCAGACGGTACTTTTAGACGCCATTTAAAGTTTATTTACAACTTTTCATGTTGAAGGTCATTATTTAATTTTTTTCAACTATTCTATTTGGAAAGCTGATAAAATTTCAATGCATTTTGATGTGCTATTTTATAATTTCTGCTGAGAAACAACAGAGTTATGTAGCTTTGAAAAATGGTTATTTTTTATTTACAAAAAAATCTAACCGAAGCTAACTCAAAAAATAAAAATGTTAGAAATCTGAAAAAATACATGTGTTTTTAAGTCGTAAAAATGAACCAAATTTTCAATTTTGGGGAAAATCTGAAGACCCCGGGCGCAAACCTGTCAGATAATAAAAAAAAATCCCCAGGGGAATCAACTGTTGAGCCGTGAGCGTAGGATTTTACTCGAGTGGAAAAGTGCCTCCTTCCTTTGCTGTTGCTTGGTGTCTTTCAAAGGTAACCCGAAAAATCGGGATGGTCTTTTTATTTTCTTCTTATTAATACATTTTGAGGAACTATCTAACTTATAAGAAAGCATTTCGGATCAAATAACGAATTCTGCATAACTTTCTTGAAACGTAATTTTTTACTTCTAGAAAAGTTACTAAGGATAGTTATAAAACAGCTTCTTCTATCATCACCTTTTGAGATTAAAATCTTATAAAAATCACTGTTCAAAACAATTCATTTTCATGGCCCACAACTTAAGGAATACCCGTTTCAGAAGGTTAATAAAATAGCACTCTAGGTCAATAAATTTAGAACGCAAGTCCGTGATCAACTAGTTCCCACAAGCAGCAGTGGGTCCAGCGTTTCGTACAGATTACTCGAGCTGGTCTGCTCCTGCGCCTCCCGGAAGTAGTCCTGCAGGAGCTGTTCGTCCAGCCGGCGGAATATCGATTCCTCCCCGACGGCCACGAATCCGCTCATCTCGAAGCCGGCCACATTAAAGGGGGCAATCTGTTTGTTCTCGCACAATCGTAGCCGAGGGTAGATAAACACTCTGAGGGCACTGTCCGGTGTTCGCCGCGTTAGGTACAGATTGTGGGCTACGTTGTGCTCTAGCAAAGTTTGGATGATTCGGAACAGTCGGTTGACGAATCGGGGAACTTCCCGGCTGCTACCCGATTCCAGAACGAGACAGTAGCCACGGGCCGGGCAGCTGTCGTCCAGCCGGAAGATTCCGTTGGCCAGCGGGATCAAATTCTAGAAAATAAGGAAACAATTTTTAATCGTCGACCAATTCAGTTCACAAATCGAAAGCACTTACGACTTGTTCAATGTAAATCGGATGTCTTAGATAGACCAAATGAAAGTGAAGGTGATTTACGGAGGCCAGTGCTCCGGAACTGTTGTAGCCGATGGAATAGTTTGGATCCCCCAGGGCTACCAGGATTCGAATAACAGAGTTCAAGCTGGATTCGGTGAGAATTTGTGGCAAACAGCTCACTCGGTCCGGAACAATTAGCACGTGGTTCTCCGTTAAGGGACTGTTGTTAATGAGCAGCGAAACTACGCTTTCCCCTACCATAAGTTCCAGTAAAATTTCTCCCGAAGCAACCTTTGTAAAGTTGAATCGACTGGGATCAAAGTTGGGTCTCAAGCCATCGATCACATCCGGCTTTCGACGTTCGGTCGTCCGCTTACGGTTCAACTAAAAAAAAAGATCCATAATTATTTCAAGACCAATAATCCAGTTTTACAAACCTGAAGCAAGAACCGAAACCGGCCGGTGGTCATCCGTTCCAGCTCCACATCCAACCGGTACCGAAACAGGCCCTCCTGGGCATATGCCCTAGCCCAGGCGCTCTCCAGCAACTGTTTCAGATTAGGAATTGCGTCCAGCAGCAGCGAATCGATGGCCATCTTCGAACATACTGAACTGTTACCAGATTCGGATGGAACAGCACTCATTGGAACCACGAAAAGGAAAACTAAACTCGCGTACGCGGCCTTCAGGCGCGACTTTCGAGGGCCAATTTTCAAAGTTTGTTTTTGTTTACCTTCAAATCGTTTTCTCACCGCATGCGCGCCTCGAATTTTGAATCTCTCTCGGAAGCGCTCTCAACGAATTAAAACACACTAACTCACTCTAGCGTCCAGTAGCACAACTAAGCATACTGCAACACTTTTCTCATTCGAAAATGATGATGCAACATCTTTGGCGGCATGCGTTTTTGTCACGCAACAGACACATTCCACCATGACGTGAAACCGATTTTCCGGACTTTTCTGAACTGTTATCATTCTAGAAGTCAACCAATTTACTTGAAAATGAAATAAAGCATTTCCCGACTTGTCAACCGAACAGCTGATTTCTCATGTTTACAATTTTCGGCACCTGGTGGGGGTAAAAATAACAACAACACTACGCATGTTCAATGGTGGGATAGTAACGAAACCAAATTGGCGGTGCAATAGTTATGCATAACGATGGTTATGCAAAGTTCTTAACTTTTTATACTACCGTAATCCGGGGTAATATTGATCACTTTTTTCCATATTTTTCGATTATTTTTTCTGTCAAGAGGAATGTGGCATGTTTCATATCTTTAAAACTAGTACTGGACTCCTATGTACGTTAAACATGGTTGCAGAAATTTATTAGACTACTTTAAATTTGATTTAAAAATCGATTTCGGCTCTGTTTTGAATCTGATGCTTTGGGGTAACATTGGTCAGTCTCTATTATCGACGGTTTTTACGAGTTTTCTTGATGATTAAGGATACAAAACACCTTCAATATATTAACAAATGATATAGTTTAAAAATTTTATTTTGCTTTTTAACGTTTTCTTTACAAACATTTATTATAGAAAAAAGAACAATGATGCTGCATACATTTAGGGGCAATAATTATAACAATTGCTAAATAGTTTAAGATTCAAAATATAACTGAAATTTTACTTTCACACATTCCTCAAGACCCTTCCGCTATTTCCATTTTCATTTTTTCTTCAAAGTTAACCAAATGATAGGGTTCCTACCCATTTTTCCAATACGGGCTCACATTTGGAAATTGTCCTTATTTTTTAAATATAAAAAAATTATCACTAAATGACTACAAAAATAGCACTTTAAATACACATATACAAAGAAAAAAACGTTGTTCTTTCACTTTCAACAACCCGTTCGCATCTAAATGCTTTTAGGTATCATCAGGAGAGCTGTTTGTTAGAGACCCTTAGAAAACATAGATATTTTAGGATTTAGTTATTGAAATTTTACTGAGAGAAAAAAAATTCAAATACAAACCAAATTTAGCCGACTTTATACTCAATAAATAGGCTTTCAAATGTAGAAAACAGTTTTAAAAAGTTCAAACTTTTGACTGAGTTACTGATGATAATGTGCAAAAATGTATTGTTGGTCAAAATTACCCCGGTGATCAAAGTTACCCCGTTTTACGGTACCTAAAATTAAATAATTGTAGACATGAAATACTTTGAAGGTAATATTGATGTTATGTAATGTTAATTTAAAAAAAAAGTTCTTTCGAAGAAATAATTGAACAGTGCAAATCTCTCAAGCTCAAAATGGCGACCAGTAGGTGTTTACACTTATCAAAACAAAAACAAAAAGCTACCCTACCATCATCTGTCTCAGGAAATGCTCTATTAAAAAATTAGCAAACGGTCGTAAATTGAATTTCCTCTAAAATGCATACACCCTTAGAAAATCGTACACAAAAGTATGTAAAAAGAAGTCAAAACAACCCGTAAGTGCAGGAAGCCACTAGTATGTAAAAATTATTATACGAAAAAGTATGTAGCAAGGCTGGTACGGACGAGTATGTAGAAAGTACTTAAAAGTATGTTAAAATCACATAGAGTAGGAGAATCACATACAGTAGAAAAAAATTTAATTAGAAATTTAAGACAAGGAATTCTTTCAATTTGAGGATGCTTAGTTTATACATTCAAAGGGAAGTTTATTATCTATCAATAATGAACGTTATAATATTTAATATCAACGAGATTTCGCCATTCATATTTCACTTTTTCCCTCCAGTTTGTTCAAAAGATCCAGCTATTTTCATTCGTTTTTCTTCAGGATTTCTGTTGAATGACTGTGGAATGATAGAGGACACGGAAGCCATATTTTGATACCATATCGATATCTCTGGATCACTTGAACCGGTGTCCATGGGGTAAAACATGCTGGCCGAACATGAAGTGGATTTTCTAAAGGAGATTGATATTGAAATTAGTTGTAATTTTTTCAGAACAATTGAGGAAATATTACCTTGTATACTGGCGATGTACTTTATTTTGAAGCCCATATAGCTTTAACCGGAATCAATTGCATCAGGTTGCGGATTCCCGATACTTCGATACCAATCTTTCGGTGTCGATGATGAAGTTAATTTGGCTGGCGGTAGACATCAACAATCTAAAAAAAAATAAAGATTCTGATGAAGACCAAACGTCGTAGAGCTTGTTTCTCACAGGTAAGGCTCGAGCAACAAAATGATTCGAAGCAATTCTTCCGTTAATCCGTAAAGTTTTCGCGACACACACAAATTGAATGTTTTGATATTTACCAGAGCAGGATGCCGCTAAGACTGATCTCCAATTTTACATACTTTGAAGTTGTTTCCACAGTAAGGGCCTCCAAAAACAGAAAGAACTTACAAAATATGTAATTTCTGGTACTCACTTCTACGTAAAAATGTTTGTTCTTCAAAGTATGTACTTTTTACGGTCTCAACCCGTAAAATTTTCTTAGAGTGTATAATTTGATCATTAAAATTGGTGTAGTGATCGATAACTTTTATGACGTGAATTCACACTAGAATTTAAAATTTTCGACATCAGTACATACATCTTCAATTTCCTGTTCTTTCTGTGGAAATAGGATTACAGTGTCTTCAAATAAGTTGTAGAGAAAAAAATTACCCACAATTTGATATGAGTAGCTTCTCGCTTGAATAATGAAGTGCAAAATTATGCCTCTTCAATTAAGTTGTGACGTGAATCCACTCAGTTTGAACAGAACAGGGTAGTGGACTTAACTCACTTAACAAAATTTCAAGTTATTCTGATCCATTTTTTTTTTTATTTAATTTAATTTATTTTATTAAAGAGGCTTTCTTGATAGATTCGCCTCTTCCATTTTTCAGAACCTTCAAGTTTTTAGTACACTTTCAAAAGCGATATTTTGTGCAATCATAAATTTTCAGTATCTTTTCTTAATTTTTTCATTCTTTTGACTGGCACTTTTATAGCTACATACCTTAAAATTACTACAGTTTCTCACAGTCTTTATTTTAAGATACACCAAAAAGTTTTCTATCTTTTAGTTCAATATTTTTGTTTTTCTATTTGAAAATAACGAACTTATTGAAAAAAAAACTAAATTATTTTCGAATTGCAAAAAATCGACCATCTAAAAAAGCTAAAATCAAATGTAGTTACATGGATTCACTCATTTGCGTTGTGGTTTTTCCATAAAATTTGGTATTTCAGAACCGTTTTCATTTTCAAAGAAGATTTTTTTGTTATAGAATTTTGAAGTTTTCTGGACAAATTGAAAGGTTTTCTTTTTTTTTGACATGAAATCTTTCGTTAGCGACTTTAAAAAAAAAACACTTCAAAACAACCCCATTGGATATAAATCGGTTATTTAATTTACAAAATTGAAGCTAATATTGCTAATAATGGCTTCAAAAATTCTAAAAAAAAACTATCCCTATCTTTTAATTTATTTTTTCTTGTAAATTAGAGCCAATTTCAAATATTTTCAGATTCAGATGACAGATTCAGATGACAGATTCAGATTCAGATTTCAGATTCAGATTTCAGATTCAGATTTCAGATTCAGATTTCAGATTCAGATTTCAGATTCAGATTTCAGATTCAGATTTCAGATTCAGATTTCAGATTCAGATTTCAAATTCAGATTTCAGATTCAGATTTCAGATTCAGATTTCAGATTCAGATTTCAGATTCAGATTTCAGATTCAGATTTCAGATTCAGATTTCAGATTCAGATTTCAGATTCAGATTTCAGATTCAGATTTCAGATTCAGATTTCAGATTCAGATTTCAGATTCAGATTTCAGATTCAGATTTCAGATTCAGATTTCAGATTCAGATTTCAGATTCAGATTTCAGATTCAGATTTCAGATTCAGATTTCAGATTCAGATTTCAGATTCAGATTTCAGATTCAGATTTCAGATTCAGATTTCAGATTCGGATTTCAGATTCAGATTTCAGATTCAGATTTCAGATTCAGATTTCAGATTCAGATTTCAGATTCAGATTTCAGATTCAGATTTCAGATTCAGATTTCAGATTCAGATTTCAGATTCAGATTTCAGATTTCAGATTCAGATTTCAGATTCAGATTTCAGATTCAGATTTCAGATTCAGATTTCAGATTCAGATTTCAGATTCAGATTTCAGATTCAGATTTCAGATTCAGATTTCAGATTCAGATTTCAGATTCAGATTTCAGATTCAGATTTCAGATTCAGATTTCAGATTCAGATTTCAGATTCAGATTTCAGATTCAGATTTCAGATTCAGATTTCAGATTCAGATTTCAGATTCAGATTTCAGATTCAGATTTCAGATTCAGATTTCAGATTCAGATTTCAGATTCAGATTTCAGATTCAGATTTCAGATTCAGATTTCAGATTCAGATTTCAGATTCAGATTTCAGATTCAGATTTCAGATTCAGATTTCAGATTCAGATTTCAGATTCAGATTTCAGATTCAGATTTCAGATTCAGATTTCAGATTCAGATTTCAGATTCAGATTTCAGATTCAGATTTCAGATTCAGATTTCCGATTCAGATTTCAGATTCAGATTTCAGACTCAGATTTCTGATTCAGATTTCAGAATCAGATTTCAGATTCAGATTTCAGATTCAGATTTCAGATTCAGATTTCAGATTCAGATTTCAGATTCAGATTTCAGATTCAGATTTCAGATTCAGATTTCAGATTCAGATTTCAGATTCAGATTTCAGATTCAGATTTCAGATTCAGATTTCAGATTCAGATTTCAGATTCAGATTTCAGATTCAGATTTCAGATTCAGATTTCAGATTCAGATTTCAGATTCAGATTTCAGATTCAGATTTCAGATTCAGATTTCAGATTCAGATTTCAGATTCAGATTTCAGATTCAGATTTCAGATTCAGATTTCAGATTCAGATTTCAGATTCAGATTTCAGATTCAGATTTCAGATTCAGATTTCAGATTCAGATTTCAGATTCAGATTTCAGATTCATATTTCAGATTCAGATTTCAGATTCAGATTTCAGATTCAGATTTCAGATTCAGATTTCAGATTCAGATTTCAGATTCAGATTTCAGATTCAGATTTCAGATTCAGATTTCAGATTCAGATTTCAGATTCAGATTTCAGATTCAGATTTCAGATTCAGATTTCAGATTCAGATTTCAGTTTCAGATTTCAGATTCAGATTTCAGATTCAGATTTCAGATTCAGATTTCAGATTCAGATTTCAGATTCAGATTTCAGATTCAGATTTCAGATTCAGATTTCAGATTCAGATTTCAGATTCAGATTTCGGATTCAGATTTCAGATTCAGATTTCAGATTCAGATTTCAGATTCAGATTTCAGATTCAGATTTAAGATTCAGATTTCAGATTTCAGATTCAGATTTCAGATTCAGATTTCAGATTCAGATTTCAGATTCAGATTTCAGATTCAGATTTCAGATTTCAGATTCAGATTCCAAATTCAGATTTCAGATTCATATTTCAGATTCAGATTTCAGATTCAGATTTCAGATTCAGATTCAGATTTCAGATTTCAGATTCAGATTCAGATTTCAGATTCAGATTTCAGATTCAGATTTCAGATTCAGATTTCAGATTCAGATTTCAGATTCAGATTTCAGATTCAGATTTCAGATTCAGATTTCAGATTCAGATTTCAGATTCAGATTTCAGATTCAGATTTCAGATTCAGATTTCAGATTCAGATTTCAGATTCAGATTTCAGATTCAGATTTCAGATTCAGATTTCAGATTCAGATTTCAGATTCAGATTTCAGATTCAGATTTCAGATTCAGATTTCAGATTCAGATTTCAGATTCAAATTTCAGATTCAGATTTCAGATTCAGATTTCAGATTCAGATTTCAGATTCAGATTTCAGATTCAGATTTCAGATTCAGATTTCAGATTCAGATTTCAGATTCAGATTTCAGATTCAGATTTCAGATTCAGATTTCAGATTCAGATTTCAGATTCAGATTTCAGATTCAGATTTCAGATTCAGATTTCAGATTCAGATTTCAGATTCAGATTTCAGATTCAGATTTCAGATTCAGATTTCAGATTCAGATTTCAGATTCAGATTTCAGATTCAGATTTCAGATTCAGATTTCAGATTCAGATTTCAGATTCAGATTTCAGATTCAGATTTCAGATTCAGATTTCAGATTCAGATTTCAGATTCAGATTTCAGATTCATATTTCAGAATCAGATTTCAGATTCAAATCTCAGATTCAAATTTCAGATTCAAATTTTAGAATCAGATTTCAGATTTCAGATTTCAGATTTCAGATTTCAGATTTCAGATTCAGATTCAGAAGGAGATGTCAGGCTCCCTTTTCAGATTTCTAGATTTTTTCACATTTCTGCTAGTCAATTATAAAAAATGACTCTCAAATATATATTTCATGGATTAAGTTTTAGGATTTTGAACGGTTTTATAATTTTTTTTTTTTTTATTTATTTATTTACATAGTATTCCGTCTCACGACATAACTTGACGAACATAATTCCTAAAATTCACTCGGTTCATAGCAGCCGTTCTCCAATTTCACGGGCACCCCACGTTCGCCAGATCACGCTCCACTTGGTCTAACCACCTCGCTCGTTGCGCCCCCGCTCGTCTTGTTCCTACCGGATTCGTAGCGAACACCTGTTTTGCAGGACAGTCGTCCGGCATTCTCGCAACATGTCCCGCCCAGCGTATCCGGCCAGCCTTCACCACCTTCTGGATACTGGGTTCGCCGTAGAGGCGCGCGAGCTCGTGGTTCATCCTTCGCCTCCACACTCCGTTCTCCTGTACGCCGCCAAAGATGGTTCTTAACACTCGTCGCTCGAATACTCCGAGTGTACGCAGGTCCTCCTCGAGCAATATCCATGTCTCGTGCCCGTAGAGAACAACCGGTCTAATGAGCGTCATATACAGGTTACACTTCGTGCGAGGGCTAAGTCTTCTCGACCGCAGTTGCTTGTGGAGTCCATAGTAGGCACGACTTCCGCTGATAATTCGCCTCCGGATCTCACGGCTGGTGTCATTGTCTGCGGTCACCAGTGAGCCGAGATAGACAAAGTCTTCGACTATCTCCAGCTCGTCGCCGTCGATCGTGACCTTGTTATTACTGGACAAGCGGGTTCGGTCGGTCTCGGATCCGCAGGCCAGCATGTACTTCGTCTTGGACGTATTAATCATCAACCCAATCCTTCCTGCTTCGCGTTTCAGTTTGCGGTAGATCTCCTCCACCGCCGCGGTTGATCTGCCGACTATATCAATGTCATCGGCAAAGCAGATAAGTTGACTGGATCTGTTGAAAATCGTGCCCCGCATTTCGCCCACCGCTCGTCGAATAACACCTTCTAGCGCCACGTTGAACATCATGCAGGATAGACCATCACCTTGTCGAAGCCCCCTGCGCGATTCGAATGAACTCGACAATTCACCCGAAATCCGCACACAGCACTGCGTTCCATCCATCGTCGCCTTGAACAGCCTGATCAGCTTCCCGGAAAAGCCGTTCTCGTCCATGATTTTCCATAGCTCGTTACGGTCGATCGTGTCGTATGCGGCTTTGAAGTCGATCAATAGATGGTGCGTAGGGACTTGGTGTTCACGGCATTTTTGGAGGATTTGCCGCAATGTGAATATCTGGTCCGTCGTAGACCGTCCCTCCATGAAGCCGGCCTGATGACTTCCCACGAATCTGTTTGCTTGTGGCGTTAGGCGGCGGTGTAGGATTCGGGACAGCACTTTGTAGGCGGCATTGAGGACAGTGATCGCTCGGTAGTTCTCACAGTCCAATTTGTCGCCCTTCTTGTAGATGGGGCATATTACCCCCTCCTTCCACTCCTCCGGTAGCTGTTCTATGTCCCAGATCCGGATTATCAACCGGTGTAGGCAATCGGCCAACCTGTCCGGGCCCATTTTGATGAGTTCAGCTGCGATGCCATCCTTCCCAGCCGACTTGTTTCTATTCAGCTGGCGAATGGCTTCCTTAACTTCACTCATCGTTGGGAGTGGCTCCTCTTCGTCGTTGGCTACGCCGGCTATGTACCTTCCCCCACCGTCTTGATCTCCTGCATGTGCGCCGTTCAGGTGTTCATCGAAGTGCTGCTTCCACCTTTTGATCACCTCACGATTGTCCGTCAGGATACCCCCATCCTTATCCCGGCACATTTCGGCTTGCGGCACGAAGCCTTTGCGGGATGTGTTGAGTTTCTTATAGAACTTTCGTGTTTCTTGGGAACGATGCAGCTGCTCCAGCTCCTCTAGCTCCTCCTCCTCCAGGCGGCGCTTTTTCTCCTGGAAAAGTCGGACTCGCTGCCTCTTCCGCTGTCGGTGATTTTCCACATTTCGACGGGTGCCTCTCTGCACTACTGCCGCCCGCGCGGCATTCTCTTCGTCCATCACCCTCCTACACTCCTCGTCGAACCAGTCGTTCCGTCGAGATCGCTCCCCATAACCGATAACGTTCTCCGCAGCACTGTTGATGGCTGTTTTGATGGTATCCCAACAGTCCTCGAGAGGGGCTTCGTCAAGCTCGCCCTCTGCCGGCAGCGCTGCTTCGACTGATTGCGCGTAGTCTGCCGCGACCTCAGGTTGCTTCAGTTGCGCGATATTTAACCGAGGCGTGCGCCGGTTTCGCGTGTTGTTCGCTACGGAAAGTTTTGGGCGCATCTTCACTATCACTAGATAATGGTCCGACTCGATGTTGGCGCCCCGACAGGATCTGACGTCGATGATGTCCGAGAAGTGCCGGCTGTCAATCAAAACGTGATCGATCTGTGATTGCGTTTGGTACGGTGATCTCCAGGTGTACTTGTGTGGGAGGCGGTGCTGAAAAAAGGTACTACGTACGGCCATTCGTTTGGAGGCGGCGAAATCAATAAGGCTGAGGCCGTTTTCGTTGGTCAGCTGGTGCGCACTGAACCTTCCAATTGTCGGTTTGAATTCCTCCTCCTGGCCGACCTGAGCATTGAAATCCCCGATGACGATCTTGATATCATGTTTTGGGCAACGGTCGTATTCACGCTCCAGCTGCGCGTAAAATTCGTCTTTGTCGTCATCGGTACTTCCGAGGTGAGGGCTGTGCACGTTGATGATGCTGATGTTGAAGAACCGGCCCTTGATTCTCAACCGGCACATTCGTGAGTTGATCGGCCACCACCCGATCACGCGCTTTTGCTGTTCCAAGCTCGTGTGTGTTGCCGCAGCTCTGGTAGATGGCACGACCATCTGGATACGTTCGCACCGTGGAGCCCTTCCAGCATACCTCCTGCAGCGCTACGATGTCGAATTTGCGGCTCTTCAATTCGTTGGAGAGCACGTGGGTACTGCCCACAAAATTTAGAGATCGGCAGTTCCATGTTCCAAGTTTCCAATCGCTAGTCCCTTTTCGTCGCGTGGGTCTTTGCCGATTTCCATCCGGAATTAGTTGTTCGTTGTTCGTTGCTTATGTTTTTTGTAGTCACAGGCTCGCAAGGCCCGCAGCTAACCCTACTATCTCGCAGGAGGACCGTCGTGATGTTGCTGTTTTGGGTTCCGAACACCACCAGGACGCTGTTGCACTCCGCACGCCGCCCCTGACATGGATAACAGACGCGTACGAAGCCCCCTGACTCAGTCTGCATGCGACCAAAGCATCCACCGGGGTTGGGTACCCGATCTCCGCTAAGGTTGCTCGCACCCCAGCTAGTACCACGGGGAGGTAGAGAATCGGAGTTGCAGACAAGAGGTGATATGACCACTACCCGAAGGGTGGGTGTATGGGGTCTCGAGTTGCACATTGCCCACAATCATTTACGTAGTCTTTAATTTCTTGTCGCATATTTTTCCAGAAGTAATTCTCAATTATCCGATTAACAGTTTTGGTAACGCCCAAATGAGCAGCTTCATCATGATTCGGCCTCAAAATTTCAAATTTTTCCTCAGGAGGAACCACTGATTTCCAGTTATGCAAAAGACCACGATTGCATTTTTCATAACGAAAAAGTTGACCATCCCGTATCTGATATTCTCGTGACTGAGTAGGATCTTCTTGAATCAGTTCAAATAGTTCATTGTACCAAGTTTCATATTTATCTTTTACCGTTACAGCCATAACGCAATTTACTGCCCTGGAAAGAGCATCTGGAACAATATTGTGGATGCCTTTCCGATGAACAATGTCGAAGTCAAAACCCTGCAATTTCAAAGACCATCTTCCTAAGCGCCCAGAATTATCCCGCAAATTCATTAACCACTTGAACGATTCATGATCAGTAATAACAGTGAAGCGAACTCCATCAATATAAAGTCGAAACTTCTGAATTGCCACCAAAACAGCAAAACATTTGCGTTCCGTGCTACACACCAAAAAATTTCTAAAATTAAACGAGACAGAAACGCTTCAGCACCTAATTGTTTTCTTTACCTTATTCAGATCAGATCTAATTTTACATCATTTTTTATCTAAGCTACACACACCACCAAAATTTACACTTTTGAACGAACGTTAAGCTCGAAAAGATTTAAATTTATTTCATAAGGGATGTATTTTTATGTTATGTGAATGTAAAAACATTAAATAATTAAAATCAAACAGTCATTGACTACCCCTGTGACCTGTGACGCATTCAAGTATTTGGTCGCGGGTTGGAATTGAGGGACATAAATAATAACATTTTCCTCTTCTGTTTATAATGAGTGTAAACCGTGGAAAACCAAAAAGAAGAAAAAATTATGAATGTAAACAGATAGAATGAACATCGTCAACAAAGCTGCCGGAGAATATTTAGGTACCGTCTGTCTATCGAAGCAATGAACAAGCTGCGTTTGTTTTGGGAAATCGAGTGGAATTTATAGTTTCTATTTTGTTGTGGCCGTCCGAAAGGAAGTGTGAGTAAACTTTTGTTTTCTAAAGTAATATTACATATGTTATTTGGTTTCAATATTATTTCAATTCAACAGATATACATCAATCCGAGGCTGACAGGCAGTAGGATCCCTTAAAGGGGGACTGCTTATTAAAAAAAAACCCAAGTAGTTGCTAGATAAGTGGAACTTAAACCCTCGGAGACGAGCCAATTTTCTGACTGTTTGCTAACATTTATTTTTAAAACACCTTTTAGAATCAAGGAATTTTACGTTACTACGGTAAACGAAGGTAGTAAGGTTGCGCGGTTTTTTTCCGGGTTTGCCCGGAATTAAAAAAAAATAATCTAAATTTTATTTTTTATTAAAATAATAAAAATCGAAATTTCAGGCATGACCCGAGCAGACTTTGATGCCCGAATCGATAGCAAACAGTTACCAAATTGAGCTATCAATGCCATAATGATAGCATAATTAAGTATCGCCTTTTTCCCGATGGCAAAATTAGGTTTCGTTGGAGCATCAATTTGTCGAAAGATGATGCCTAACTAATACCTAAATAAGGCATTGAAACCAAAATGAAAGCACTATTTGGTATTGGTTTTTCAAGGATAGCAAAAAGAGGCATCATTAAGGTTTCATTTTTTTATGATAAAGCAGAAAAGTGAGATCAAAATGATAGCATGATTTGGTATTCATTTTTCTATGATGAAAAATCAGTCAATTGGGTGTTGGTTTTTTCTAGGATAACATAAAGGAGCATTATGAAGATATCCCGAGCAGACTTTAATGCCTGAATTTAGGAGCAAACAGTAACCAAAATAAGCTATCAAATCGCATTTCTCCTGATGGCAAAATTAGGTTTCATTGAAGCATCAATATTTTGAAGGATGAAGGCTAATCAATACCTTAATAAGGCATTGAGACCGAAATGAAAGAACTTTTTGGTTTTTTTTTAGATAACAAAACAAGGCATTATTAGGGTTTCATTTATTGGCTAGTGAAGTAGACAATGTGCAACTCGAGACCCCATACACCCACCCTTCGGGTAGTGGTCATATCACCTCTTGTCTGCAACTCCGATTCTCTACCTCCCCGTGGTGCTAGCTGGGGTGCGAGCAACCTTAGCGGAGATCGGGTACCCAACCCCGGTGGATGCTTTGGTCGCATGCAGACTGAGTCAGGGGGCTTCGTACGCGTCTGTTATCCATGTCAGGGGCGGCGTGCGGAGTGCAACAGCGTCCTGGTGGTGTTCGGAACCCAAAACAGCAACATCACGACGGTCCTCCTGCGAGATAGTAGGGTTAGCTGCGGGCCTTGCGAGCCTGTGACTACAAAAAACATAAGCAACGAACAACGAACAACTAATTCCGGATGGAAATCGGCAAAGACCCACGCGACGAAAAGGGACTAGCGATTGGAAACTTGGAACATGGAACTGCCGATCTCTAAATTTTGTGGGCAGTACCCACGTGCTCTCCAACGAATTGAAGAGCCGCAAATTCGACATCGTAGCGCTGCAGGAGGTATGCTGGAAGGGCTCCACGGTGCGAACGTATCCAGATGGTCGTGCCATCTACCAGAGCTGCGGCAACACACACGAGCTTGGAACAGCTTTTATAGTGATGGGAAAGATGCAAAAGCGCGTGATCGGGTGGTGGCCGATCAATTCACGAATGTGCCGGTTGAGAATCAAGGGCCGGTTCTTCAACATCAGCATCATCAACGTGCACAGCCCTCACCTCGGAAGTACCGGTGACGACAAAGACGAATTTTACGCGCAGCTGGAGCGTGAATACGACCGTTGCCCAAAACATGATATCAAGATCGTCATCGGGGATTTCAATGCTCAGGTCGGCCAGGAGGAGGAATTCAAACTGACAATTGGAAGGTTCAGTGCGCACCAGCTGACCAACGAAAACGGCCTCAGCCTTATTGATTTCGCCGCCTCCAAACGAATGGCCGTACGTAGTACCTTTTTTCAGCACCGCCTCCCACACAAGTACACCTGGAGATCACCGTACCAAACGCAATCACAGATCGACCACGTTTTGATTGACAGCCGGCACTTCTCGGACATCATCGACGTCAGATCCTGTCGGGGCGCCAACATCGAGTCGGACCATTATCTAGTGATAGTGAAGATGCGCCCAAAACTTTCCGTAGCGAACAACACGCGAAACCGGCGCACGCCTCGGTTAAATATCGCGCAACTGAAGCAACCTGAGGTCGCGGCAGACTACGCGCAATCAGTCGAAGCAGCGCTGCCGGCAGAGGGCGAGCTTGACGAAGCCCCTCTCGAGGACTGTTGGGATACCATCAAAACAGCCATTAACAGTGCTGCGGAGAACGTTATCGGTTATGGGGAGCGATCTCGACGGAACGACTGGTTCGACGAGGAGTGTAGGAGGGTGATGGACGAAGAGAATGCCGCGCGGGCGGCAGTAGTGCAGAGAGGCACCCGTCGAAATGTGGAAAATCACCGACAGCGGAAGAGGCAGCGAGTCCGACTTTTCCAGGAGAAAAAGCGCCGCCTGGAGGAGGAGGAGCTAGAGGAGCTGGAGCAGCTGCATCGTTCCCAAGAAACACGAAAGTTCTATAAGAAACTCAACACATCCCGCAAAGGCTTCGTGCCGCAAGCCGAAATGTGCCGGGATAAGGATGGGGGTATCCTGACGGACAATCGTGAGGTGATCAAAAGGTGGAAGCAGCACTTCGATGAACACCTGAACGGCGCACATGCAGGAGATCAAGACGGTGGGGGAAGGTACATAGCCGGCGTAGCCAACGACGAAGAGGAGCCACTCCCAACGATGAGTGAAGTTAAGGAAGCCATTCGCCAGCTGAATAGAAACAAGTCGGCTGGGAAGGATGGCATCGCAGCTGAACTCATCAAAATGGGCCCGGACAGGTTGGCCGATTGCCTACACCGGTTGATAATCCGGATCTGGGACATAGAACAGCTACCGGAGGAGTGGAAGGAGGGGGTAATATGCCCCATCTACAAGAAGGGCGACAAATTGGACTGTGAGAACTACCGAGCGATCACTGTCCTCAATGCCGCCTACAAAGTGCTGTCCCGAATCCTACACCGCCGCCTAACGCCACAAGCAAACAGATTCGTGGGAAGTCATCAGGCCGGCTTCATGGAGGGACGGTCTACGACGGACCAGATATTCACATTGCGGCAAATCCTCCAAAAATGCCGTGAACACCAAGTCCCTACGCACCATCTATTGATCGACTTCAAAGCCGCATACGACACGATCGACCGTAACGAGCTATGGAAAATCATGGACGAGAACGGCTTTTCCGGGAAGCTGATCAGGCTGTTCAAGGCGACGATGGATGGAACGCAGTGCTGTGTGCGGATTTCGGGTGAATTGTCGAGTTCATTCGAATCGCGCAGGGGGCTTCGACATGGTGATGGTCTATCCTGCATGATGTTCAACGTGGCGCTAGAAGGTGTTATTCGACGAGCGGTGGGCGAAATGCGGGGCACGATTTTCAACAGATCCAGTCAACTTATCTGCTTTGCCGATGACATTGATATAGTCGGCAGATCATCTGCGGCGGTGGAGGAGATCTACCGCAAACTGAAACGCGAAGCAGGAAGGATTGGGTTGATGATTAATACGTCCAAGACGAAGTACATGCTGGCCTGCGGATCCGAGACCGACCGAACCCGCTTGTCCAGTAATAACAAGGTCACGATCGACGGCGACGAGCTGGAGATAGTCGAAGACTTTGTCTATCTCGGCTCACTGGTGACCGCAGACAATGACACCAGCCGTGAGATCCGGAGGCGAATTATCAGCGGAAGTCGTGCCTACTATGGACTCCACAAGCAACTGCGGTCGAGAAGACTTAGCCCTCGCACGAAGTGTAACCTGTATATGACGCTCATAAGACCGGTTGTTCTCTACGGGTACGAGACATGGATATTGCTCGAGGAGGACCTGCGTACACTCGGGGTATTCGAGAGACGAGTGTTAAGAACCATCTTTGGCGGCGTACAGGAGAACGGAGTGTGGAGGCGAAGGATGAACCACGAGCTCGCGCGACTCTACGGTGAATCCAGTATCCAGAAGGTGGTGAAAGCTGGCCGGATACGCTGGGCGGGACATGTTGCGAGAATGCCGGACGACTGTCCTGCAAAACAGATGTTCGCTACGAATCCGGTAGGAACAAGACGAGCGGGGGCGCAACGAGCGAGGTGGTTAGACCAAGTGGAGCGTGATCAGGCGAACGTAGGGTGCCCGAGGAATTGGAGAACGGTTGCCATGGACCGAGTGAATTTTAGGAATTATGTTCGTCAAGTTATGTCGTGAGACGGAATACTATGTAAATAAATAAAAAAATTATTATGATAAAGCAAAAAGTGAGATCAAAATGATAACATGATGTGGTAATCAACTTTCTTTGATGAAAAATAAGGGTTATTAAGGTGTGAGAATTCAAATCGAACTAAGAACAAACATCGAACTCAGAAATAGATTATAGTGTGCGCATTATTTGGTATGATTTCTTGTCAAATAAATATAAACATTATTAGAATTTTTTTTATTTGCAAAATGCTGAATACAAACTTAGAATAAAAATAATTCAAACGAGGATTTTAAATTATTAAATAAAGTACTCTTCAAATATATTCTTAAAAATACCAAATTAAGACCAAAAATAATTTTGATGAATGTAGGTAGAGTCAACAAAATTAAAATACATACAGAAAAAAATCAAGAGTTGTTTTCGACATTTCTTACACACACTTGCTGAGCGTTGTCGTAACCGGTCAACTTCCATCCTCGAAATATCCATCCTTTTTTTTAAACTAGCCGCGTCACATTCTTTCCTAGTTCAACTCACTACAAATCACAGCACTACGACAGAAAATCTACCGTCACTCTATAGCTCTCTTTGTAAACTGAATCCCACCTTCGATTCTTCGAAGAACTCTTATTCTCGCATGAACAGTTTACCCTCTCTTCTTGTTGAGTTACGCAACGGAAAGATCGGAAAGCCGCGTGTTTTCTCCATTTGATCCAACAACAAAGGTCCTTCGAGAGTCTCTCTCTCACACACTTTCTTTTGACGTATTCATTTCTGAACGGAATCTCAAGACACGGTGATACATAATTATTCAGAACATGATTATATTCGGTTTCGTAGTAACGTTACCAATATCAATTAGTTCTCATTGCCTTAATGCTAACCTAACCTTTAACCCATAATAGTGTATAATTATCAACAATATTTTTTCTATGTTATTATCAATATTCTCTACATTCGCCTTCACCTCTACTCTCATTTACTGACCTACGAAAGAGATTAATGATATAACTGAATTTTTTTTGATATTTTAGTTTGAATTTTTTTTTTTAACAAACGATGTTTGTTTTTTTAAGTAAAGGCTGTTCATGTCTTGTTTCCAATTTCGCTTGTAAAGCTCGATCAGTAAAATTTTATTTTTGTTCCTATGTCGTTTGTATTAACCCTTTTTTGTCCATTAGTTTCCACTGCCAAACAATTTAATATCTTTATAATGATTGATTCTTTAAAGTGATTCGTGTTAAAAAAAAGTAGCTAAGTTTATGTATTTGTATTTGTATAATTACCTTTTTTTAATTATTGATTTGATTATTGATCTTAATTTCTTACGTTTCAACGAAGGTTTTACTTTTATTTATTTTTGTTTTTAAAACTTGACGTGGAATTTTTTTTAATAATTTTTTCTTTTGTTTCAAATTATTTAATCCTTAAAATCCTTAAAATTTCTTAACTCTTCGTTCTTGATAACGGTTTCTTGCCTCTTGAATCATGATCCTTGTTTTTTTTTAATTCTCTCCAAATGCTGACTTTTGTTCGTTTTCTCTTTTATTTTGAATATTGACTTTTTTTTTGAATTCTGAATCTTGACTATTAAGTTTTCTTTATTCTTTTACTTTACTTCCGATTTTTGATCATTGTCTGTTGAATCTTAATTTTTGATATTGTCACTTTTAATTAAATTTTTATTTTATACTCTATTACAATTACTTGATTCTAGATTCTTGAGCCTTAATCTTTCAAATGTTTAATTAATCAATGAACCATGATTACTGACTCATGTTTCTTCTTTCTCTTGAATCATCGAGTTCACTTTACACTTCTTGCTATTGTTTTTTTTTTTTGGCTCTCGACTTATGATTTTAGTTTTAGTTTTCTTAGACTTCACTTAAACTTTTAATACTTAAACCATGGTAATTGATTCTACTCCTAAGCCATTCACTGTTTCCTGATTCTTAGTTATAGAAATTTAACAATTTTGTTAAATTGACACATTAACCTCACTTCTTGTTACTAATTATAAGGAATTTTACAATATTTGAATTTGCAATTTAAAACTCTGTTGTGATATTTCTCAACTCAAATTGTTTTAACTTCTGTAAAATTATTTTTAAAACATTTACGATTAAACTGTGTTATCCTAAATTTTGCATTCTTTTGGTTTTTGCTCAGTCAGTCAGTGAAAAAAAACAATTTATACAATCTGAAAATATCGTCTTCTTCATGTCTCATCTCATCAGCTTCCCATCTACATAACAATTCATGCTTCAAAATTTCATAAATACTCATTTTGTCATTTATTTATTCATTTATTTTTTGTTATTTCAGTCGTTTTACTTTTCTATTCATGTTTTTTTTTATTTCATCTTTTAATCTTTCCTCTTCATTTTTATCTTAACAATTTCATTCACTGACTATTTAAACTAAATTTGAAAATAATTAAGATGAACATCTTTTTTTTTTTGTGTGCAAAAAGTGCTGTTTATGTCGTGACTTAAATTCCGCTAACGTCGCTTGATGATTATTATTTTCATTCAGATTTCATATTGATATCAGCAAACGTTTCGCTTGCTAAAAATATAAAATGAGTTTTAAAATCCAACCAACAGTTACTTCCGTATTACATTTTACTGTTGATCAACAACACCTGAATTTTAACTTATTAGTCATAAGTTATGACACTCTTTATCTTGGACACTAGACTTAATTTTTTTTCATTCCTGACACTTGAAACTCGTGCTATCAAATTTTTAACATTCTTGATTTTGAATTTCCGAGCGTTGGTTTTTAGCCTTTAACACTTGATTTCGGAGTTTTGCTTACCATTTTATTCATGGATCTTCTTTTATTTCATTTTGGCTATTCACTCTGACTTTTGATTACCTTTTCTCTATATAATTTTTATTCTTGAATATAAAACCCAAATTTTCTTAGACTTTACTTTTTTCTCTTGGCTTTCTAAGATTGTCCTTTCTCATATTTCTAGATTATTGCCTCCTTAACTTTAATTAATGGCTCTGATTTTTAGCCAAACTATTTTTTTTAAGCACCTCTTGATACTTGACTTTTGATTCTCGAACTTCATTCTTGACTCTTGAGTTCGGTTCTTGAATCTCGAATATCGGTTTATGTTCCTTACCTCATTTTTTAATTCTAACTTTTATCATTCGATTGACAACTTTTTTCTCTAGACTTTTGGGCCTCAACTTTTAACCTTCGGCTTTTGACAATCAGTCTGGTGATTCGTGACATTTACCTTAGACATCTTACATCTATTCCAAAATCTTTTATCGACCTTATTTATTTTTCATTCTTGCATCGTAAATTTACATTTATTCGCAGTTGAGAAGCTTGATTCTATATTCTTGAAACTCCATTTGTTTTATTCATTATTATTTCATTCTGACTGCTTACTATTATTTATAGGTTCTTAACTCTTGAACTTCCCTTGACAATTGACTATCTACAGTTGACTCTTGAACCATTGAATCATTTCTTTTACACTTGATACTTTGTACCTGTGATTTATTGTATAGTTGACATTTTTAACTCTCGAGCCTTTCTTCCAAGTTTCCAAGTCATGATAACTATCTCTACTCCTAAGCTATTTACTGTTGCATCTTGACTTAAGATTATTATTTTTTAACACTTGATACTTTTAATGATATAAATTTGAATTTTATTTTTTTTTTTTTTACAATCTGCTGTAAACCTTCTTGAGTCTAGAGAATTTCTCGGCTAACCGGGCCGAGCCGTTATGTAATATTTTACAAATCCACTTTAGAAATGGTTTTATACATCACGGAAAATCATAGGAAAAATACTTAGACTATTCAAATGACAATCAAACGACTGTTTGGGGAGTCTTTTAATAGCATATAGTTATCACTTCTCTCAACCCTTTACTTGTTGAGAAGTGTTTCATCGTTAACCGTTTTTTTAAATCATTTTCATTTACTGCACAATTTATCATAGTCGCAATAGTTATCAATGAAATTCCCAATCTTATCTTTCTCATATTTTTTTTATCCTTCATGCCTCGATTCATTTTATAATGTAGTCATTTTATAATCTCTCCATGTTCTAACATTTTAATTATTTTTTATTCATATATCTAGGATTTTCCCGCTGTTCCTTTTTCTATTTTATTCTTTTTTTTCATTTTATATTTTTTTTCTTTTTTTTTCCTGTTATTCATCTTCTTTCTCTTTTTACCTTCTTTTCTTCGAATTTTAATCTGAACTTTTGCATTTTTTTTTTTTTACTTTTTATACTTTGGACTCCTGATTATTGAGTTCTTACTAGAGACTATTGATTTGTCTCTTGAATATTCAGTTTGAGTATTTCACTTTGACCCTATTCTCTTATTTTAGTGTTTAACTATTTTCGACACCTAACTTAGCTCTTTACTTGTGGTTCAATTTTTTTTTTTAAACTCTTTTTTAAACGTTGTCATTTGGATTTATTATTTTGACTCTGGATTTTTCTATTTTCGCTTGACTCTTGCTAATAAAATTTAAGCTAGAAGAAATAACTCTTTACTCTGGAGTTATGCTTCCTGGTTCTTGACTATAGGCTCGCCACAAGTTACATGATTGGCTTTGATCTTGAGCTTTACCATCCGGACACTGTTTTACCTCAAATGTTTCTACTTATTCTTTTTTATCTCAACAACGATAAGATCAGAGCAACGAAAATCATAACATCTCCATTACTCATCATATTACCTTCTCATTGTTTCATTTCTTTAACTATGATAGTTTGATTTCATCTATGGTTTTCTCTTTTAATTTTAACTTTTTTTTTTTACCAAAAAAAAAACTTTTATTTTTATTCGTATTCCTAAGTTCTTTCTTCTTCTTTTGATTACACAATATATGACTGTCGTTCACCTTCATAGTTATATTCAACAATTTTTGGGACTTCAAAATACTCCAATAAACTTCTGTTTTTGAATTTAACCTTCCCAGTTTTTTTTTTATTAATTTTCCCCATTCAGGGATGCTTAAAGTTCCTTTAATTCACTCAACCTGTTGGGACTGTTATTCACCCAAAAACAGGACATTATTTTACTTCCTTTTGAATTACTTTACCTGTTAGGGACTGTTATTCACCCAAAACAGGACTTTATTCTACTACATTCTGATTCGCTCAACCTGTTGGGACTGTTATTCACCCAAAAACAGGACTTTATTTTACTTCCTTTTGAATTACTTTACCTGTTAGGGACTGTTATTCACCCAAAACAGGACTTTATTCTACTACATTCTGATTCGCTCAACCTGTTGGGACTGTTATTCACCCAAAAACAGGACTTTATTTACTTCTTTTTGAATTACTTTACCTGTTAGGGACTGTTATTCACCCAAAACAGGACTTTATTCTACTACATTCTGATTCGCTCAACCTGTTGGGACTGTTATTCACCCAAAAACAGGACTTTATTTTACTTCCTTTTGAATTACTTTACCTGTTAGGGACTGTTATTCACCCAAAACAGGACTTTATTCTACTACATTCTGATTCACTCAACCTGTTGGGACTGTTATTCACCCAAAAACAGGACTTTATTTACTTCCTTTTGAATTACTTTACCTGTTAGGGACTGTTATTCACCCAAAACAGGACTTTATTCTATTACATTCTGATTCGCTTAACCTGTTGGGACTGTTATTCACCCAAAAACAGGACTTTATTAACTTCCTTTTGAATTACTTTACCTGTTAGGGACTGTTATTCACCCAAAACAGGACTTTACGTAACTTCCTTTGATTCACTCAACCTGTTGGGACTGTTATTAACCCAAAAACAGGACTTTATTTTACTTCCTTTTGAATTACTTTACCTGTTAGGGACTATTATTCACCCCAAAACAGTACTATTTTATTTATTTCAAAACACTTTAACCTTTTTACCACATTGTTTCTTAATTACCAATAAAAAAAACATCGTTCAAATGTGCATTTATTCTCCTTGGACCATTTTATCAAATTACGTTGAAAGGTACTTAGATATATTTTTTACACAAATTTATATATTTTTTATTTGTATATAAACTTATTTAAAATCTTTCATCCATCCAAATGCTTTTTAATTGATCTAGATTAAATTAATTTCATTGAACTCGACTATCCTTTTTATTGACTCCTTAATATTCATCTTGAAAGCGCTTTTGTTATTTATTTATTTTTTTTTTTAAATCAACGCTTTGCGAATTTTTCTCCACCCCAAAGAAACTACTTCCTTTTGAGGCATAGTATTTATTTCGATTAAGAGACTGTCAGACACCAATTTTACATCAAAAATAGTTTTTGAGACTTAAGTTAACCCCAACGAGATACCGTTTACTTGTTATTTTATTAAACTTTATCGGAAAAAGGGAACTAAACCAGGTTTTTTTAAAATTCAATTAGTATTTCGAACACTTGTTAAAAAATCCATATTCACCTTAACTGTAAGTTTGATTGCGTTACCACAACAAAAATGAAGAAGAAAAATCGACTGCCACTTCCTCAGCAGACTGATTAATGTTTTTTTTAACGACAATACTTCCCCTAGCATTTCAAAATCCTTTCGAATATATGGTTGCTCCATTTTTGTTCCGCAGTAAAATTGATTGATATGATGCAATGCTCGATCCAAAAATAAGATAAACTCTGAAATATTCACTTTGCAGCAACACAATCGAAAAAAATAAAACACAGGCACACGTTCAATGTAAATTTATTTTGACTATCGAGGCCACCATCTTGAAAAGTACATACCATCTTTTGGTCCAACCAAATTTCACCAATCCATAATAAAAATTTCTTAAGACACATACCGTTTTAAATCAGGGAGCATTGGTTACCCTTACCGAACACGCCATTGTCGTAACCGGTCAACTTCCATCCTCGAAATATCCATCCTTTTTTTTAAACTAGCCGCGTCACATTCTTTCCTAGTTCAACTCACTACAAATCACAGCACTACGACAGAAAATCTACCGTCACTCTATAGCTCTCTTTGTAAACTGAATCCCACCTTCGATTCTTCGAAGAACTCTTATTCTCGCATGAACAGTTTACCCTCTCTTCTTGTTGAGTTACGCAACGGAAAGATCGGAAAGCCGCGTGTTTTCTCCATTTGATCCAACAACAAAGGTCCTTCGAGAGTCTCTCTCTCACACACTTTCTTTTGACGTATTCATTTCTGAACGGAATCTCAAGACACGGTGATACATAATTATTCAGAACATGATTATATTCGGTTTCGTAGTAACGTTACCAATATCAATTAGTTCTCATTGCCTTAATGCTAACCTAACCTTTAACCCATAATAGTGTATAATTATCAACAATATTTTTTCTATGTTATTATCAATATTCTCTACAAGCGTGTACAGATGAGACGGGACAATTAACCTCAAAAACTCTTGGTACAAAAAAAACGGGCATCCGGTCGCACACATGGTCGTTTTTGAAGTTGATTGTCCCAAAACTGAAAAGTCTTGGTGAAACAACCAGCATAATATCACGAACACTATCAGCGGCAAATAGGACTATACGCAGTCAAAAAATTCATTACACACTGAGTTCGAGTTTTGTTTTATTTATCTTAACCCTGTTTACCCTTGTATGCAATATGTTATTTTTAAGTACCACTAAACTAAAGCTTTGTTTGGAACAAATTCCTTAATTTTTATTTCAAATTAGATTGGAATAAAGCTTGTTTTTCTATATGCAATTTATAATTTTTCAAAACTAATTATTTGATTAAATAGACATTTTCTGTAAACAGTTAACATAAAACATTCAAATAAATATGTTGTGTTTTTGTTCAAAACACATTAAGTTAAATGCATTAACGAAAAAATGCATTGGACATACACACATTTTCACTGGTCCAACCATGAACACATCGCAGCAAAGATGCCAGGTGATTTTGTCAAAAATCAGTACACCACGAAGCAGACTTGTAAACCATCGACATTTTCTCTGACAGTCGCACAGCCTGCTTTTATCAGTCTCATTGTTCGTGCCATCAAACGAATGCGACCGAAAACTTGCCGAACAGTCGACTACCATCAAACGAAACGACATTCATTCTTCTTTGTGTGATCGTCGAACGAAATTTCGTGTCTTGGTACACGAGAGGGATAATTTGATGGTCAAACGACCATAATTCCCGATAGTTTACGACATCGCCTATCTTTTTCACGCAGCAGAACTTACAGACTCAATAAGCAAATACAATCTTTTCTATTCACTCCCTCCTGTTGAAAAAAAATTCGCCACTCAGCAGCGCCGGGTGATGTTTGGATGTGTTGGTCGAACAATGTGGAATGATTATCTCGATTATCTACGCAAGAGGGATGAAGTCAAACGACTAACCACAACAAAGATCAAAATTTCATTTGACATTTTTTTGCTCTCCGATCAAACGATTGCGCTCTCCACGATTGTCACGAACGATGTGTGATGGTAGTCTCCGGAAAAATTCAAACAATGGTGACCACTTACAAGCCTGCCACGAAGACGAAAATCATGGTTGGTAGAAATAAAAAATATGCAACTCTGCTTAGATTGTTGAAATAAGGACGAAACACAAAAACTGTAGACGCCTTAATGTTTACATCTAAAGCGATCAGAATCTGTGCACCATTTGAAAATCATCTGAACCGAAGATTATAAACGGTCAAATGGATGAATCTATTATATTATTGAATAGTTTGATGTCCTCATCGTTCAACTGTAGATACAATTTTGATACTGATGAATACATATATATATATATATATATATATATATATATATATATATATATATATATATATATATATATATATATATATATATATATATATATATATATATATATATAAATATATATATATATATATATATATATATATATATATATATATATATATATATATATATATATATATATATATATATATATATAAATATATATATATATATATATATATATATATATATATATATATATATATATATATATATATATATATATATATATATATATATATATATATATATATATATATATATATATATATAATTACAGGATGGAGTCCTGGTTTGCTTTTTTTAAAAAGCTTTATTTGTCCATTACACACTTTTACCTTAACAATAATCACTACACAATGTTTTCACTATGAAGGTCGAGGTCCAAGAGAGCGAGCATGTGGCCGGCAAGGCCTTTTATGGTGATTAACTGCTGAGCTTGCAGTCTCGCAGGTGCGCTGCTGATGGCTGGCATGTCTCCACGTCAGGTGATCTATACTTGGTCGGGTTCTACCGTAACTCCTCCGGGGGGTGAAAAAGTGGCGTCCGCGACACTTGAATTCTTTGCTGCAATTTTACTTCTTCTATGGCGTGTCCTTTTAGAGAGTCTGTTGGATAAGTCTTTGTAGAAGTTAACATGAACGTGAAAATGATGATAGCTGAAATGGTCGATAGCGAAAGGCCTCCGAATAAGCTCCAGTTCCAAACATCATTTTTGTACTGTTTGAGGTAGATGTGATCCAGTTTCTGTCGATTCTGGATTGTGTTGTTGTTGATTACCTTTATATCGGGAACATTTGCAAGTTTTCTCTCCACGATTAGGTTATGAAAAGATCCTTGCAAAATTTCTGCTTTCATCCTCAATTCTTTGGATGTAAAGTTTTGTTGGTTGAAGCTGATCGTACAGTTGATGAATGAAACCAATAAATTTCCGCTCACAGTTCTGTTGTCGGGACCACAATTTGTTGACAATAGGTCATTTTTGGCGTTGGTAATGAGAACGGAGTTTTCTGAGACAAATGTTGTCTTTGTTTTGTTATCACTGATGGTTTCGCAATGGGTTTTGGTGCCCATGATCATAGGTAAAATGCATTCATCGGAGAAGGGCTGGATGAATGATGATTGCTGTACGTACTGCAATGGTTCTGTTGTAAGAAATAACTCTTTCCCGTGTTTGATGATGTAGTTGGGACAATTTTTGATTACCGTATTGAAATTGTTTAGCGGGAACAACCGAAAAATCGATGACTCTTTTGGTGATAGTTGTGGTACCTGTAGGATGTACAGAAGGGTGTCTTGAGTGGTTGCTATCTTTGGAGTGACGTAGTTCATCGCTTCTTCTGGTAGATCAGAGTAGACTCCTTGTTCTTCAAGTAGTGTATAGATGAGATGTAATTCTGCCATTGACAGAATTCTGCTATTCGCCGTGAGAGTTTTCGATAGAAGTATTGCATCCTGGATATCAGTTAGTAGTTTGTTCAAAGTGTCTATGTTCACGATGGTCGTTATGATGTCGATTTCATTAAGGAGTATTTTGTTGACCTGGGAGTTGACTGCAATTGTGTTGATCGAGTTCGTTAATTGGAGAATGCGATCGTTGATCTGATTGTTGATTTTGACTTGTTGATTGTTTTCGCTGACAAGGTGGTTCAGCGACCCGTTGATGATCCTGAGGTCCTCCGCGTCCGGGCTGCCCGAAATCCATTTCCAGGTTGTTCCGATGATGTCCCATCGCTTCACTCTTTTCGACGGCTTAATTTGATAAAAGTTATTGTATAGTTGTTTAACTTTTTGTTTAATTATTACCGTTAATGGATCAGAGTCTTGTATTTTTTTATATGCAATGTTCGATAGTAGTTGAATTGTTATTTCAATATCTGTTAGATTAATGGGGTGCACAATTTTTATTACCCCTGTTTGAATTTTACATTTGTCGGTTTTTATTAAAAGGATAGGATTTTCATACAGATTTGTAATTTCTAATTCTTGCGTGTGTATAATTTTTAGCAATGTAATGCAATATATAAGGTGAATTAACATTTTGCACTGAGGGAGAGAGGAAAAGATTGAAAAGAAGAAAATTTAGAATGAATTACTGTTATTGCTGCTTTTTTGGGCGTTTGATTTTTCTCTTATGTCTTTTTATACCTTTAGGATTTTTAAACGTTTTTTCTGAAATATGTAATGCTTTAGTTTCTTTTGCTCTAGGTTGGGTTTTCGTTCTAATATTTGGAATAACGTAAACGTTATCACCTTCTGTTAAAATAGGGGGTTCTTCTTTGTTAGAATTTCTCCTTAAGATTTTCTCTTGAGAGTTTTGAATGTTCTTCCTAGCTTCTAGAAACAATCTTTGAGCATCTGCTATAATTCGTGCGGGTTCACTGATATTGTTGAGTGGACAGAGTCATTATACAAAGCAACGGAAAGTTTGGTTATTGATTTTGTATTCATTCCTGAGTATTTGTGTTTATTTGTATTGAAAATTTCGATTATTGTGGAGTGCGTTCTTTCTACTTGACCGTTGGTCTCTGAACAAGAAGCGTATTCTAATCTTGTGCCGAGGCTAGCTAAAAAGTTTTTAAATTGAATTGACAAAAATGTTGTTTCATGATCTGTGATAATTGTTTCTGGAACGCCAAACAAAGATATGTATTTTCCTAAGGCTTTTTGAACGTCTGTTAGGTTTTTTGACTTGAGGTAGATCATTTGCAAGTGTTTTGAAAAAGAATCTACTAATGAGAGAAAACTACACCTGTCGATAATAAAAATATCCATATGGATTCTTTGAAAGGGTTTGTTTGTTATTGGTCTAGGGCTGACTTTGATATTAAAAGGCTTTCTTTCATATTTGTGTCGATTACATATGACACATGAGTTGATGATAGCTTTAACCTTGCTATGCATACGTGGGAAAAAGTATGCTCGCTGTAGCTGGTTAACTACTTCAGTTACTCCTCGGTGTGCACGGTCGTGTTCTTGGGAGATGATTGTGCATTGCCTTGCTTCTATGGTGACATCTTCTACTTGATGATGGGCTAAAACGAAGTATCCGGATTGGCTGAAATGATTCTTATAGCAAATTTGGATAAGGTTAATAAGGTTTTCTGGGGCGAGAATTGCCATCTGTTTGCCATTATGGTATTTTTTTATAAACTCTGTTATAGATGCTTCATCGTAGTTTTGCATGGCTATTATCGTTCTGCGATAATTTACGAATGGGTATGTGATAGACTCTATGTTATGAGTACCATATCTAAAAATTACTTGATTTCTATAATAGTTCAGTGGACGCTCAGTTGAATTTATGAAATAATCATCCGAAGTGTCAGCCGAATGGACGGTTTCATCGTTGTCCTCTTCTGATTCAGTTGCGTCTTCATTTGAATTCAGGTTAATGTCAATTGGTAGTCTGCTTAAAGCATCAGCAACCACATTCGATTTTCCTTCTCTGTATTTGACAGTGAAGTCATAATTTTCGAGTTCTAAGCGCCAGCGCAAAATTTTAGCATTTTTTTCAGATGTTTTTATGAATGTCAAAGGTTTATGGTCAGTTACTAGAGTAAATTTAGCTCCGTATAGGTAAGGTTTGAATTTATTAATGGCCCAGATTATAGCTAGAGCCTCTTTCTCTATTGTGGCATACCGAGTTTCTGTGTCATTAAGCGTTCTTGATGCAAATGCAATAGGTCTTTCTATATTGTCTTGAGTTTGCGAAAGCACAGCGCCTAATGCGAATCCTGAGGCATCCGTTGTAAGAATAAACGGTAGTTCAAACTGAGGGTAAGTAAGAATTTGATCGGTGGCTATAGTTTGTTTTAGCGTATTAAAAGCCGAAGAAAATTCCTTATCATTTTTATCTATGACTGTGTCTTGTTTTAGGTACTTCGTCATTGGTCTGGTGATTTTAGAGAAATCTTTAATGAATCTTCTATAATAACCTGCCAGGCCTAAAAATTGTTTAATTTCCTTCGCGTTTTTTGGCAAAGGCCAGCCGATAATTTTACTAATTTTCTCAGGATTGGGTTTTATTCCGTCGCTGGAAATAATATGTCCCAAAAATTCCGTTTCTTTCTTTAGGAATTCGCATTTGTCCAGCTGAATTTTGAGGTTGAAGTCAGTCAAACGTTTCAAAACTTTTTCAAGATTTCCCAAATGGTTTTCTAAGTTATAACCGATTGTTATGATATCGTCAAGATATACAAAACAAATTGAGCCTATGTATTCTGCCAAAATGCTATTCATACATTTTTGGAATGTCCCTGGTGCCCCTTTGAGACCAAAAGGCATCCTTGTAAATTGATATACTGCTTTATCAGTAGAGAAAGCAGTCTTCTCCATATGTGCAGGATCCATCGGAATTTGATGAAATCCAGATTTTAAGTCGATTGTTGAAAAATAGACAGATTTAGCAAGACTGTCTAGGATTTCTTCGATCTGTGGCATTGGGAATTTATCGTCTATAGTCTTTTCGTTAAGTTTCCTATAGTCGATAACTATTCTCACTTTCCTTTTTCCTGATGCATCTACTTTTTTGGGGACTACCCAAATTGGTGATGAATACGGACTGGCGGATGGTTTGATTACCCCATTATCGAGCAATTCTTGAATTTGCTCCTCGACATCCTTTTTGAAATGGTAAGGGTAACGATAGCTTTTTGTATATACCGGTCGATCGTCTATTGTATTTATTCTGTGAGTAATTGCTGTAGTCGCAGAAAGTTTTTCTCCCTGTTTTAAAAGTACAGCTTGATTTTTGTAAATGATGTTAATCAGTTTCTTTTTTTCGAATGCTGATAAATGGGATGTTCTTATCAGGTTTTCTATGTCCTGTTCGGTTAGATCTTTCCGATTATTTGTTAGTATCGGTGTAATTGTGTCAAAATTGTTTACATTTAAATTCAGTTTAGGGAAACATTGAGGTAATTTTTTAGATTTTGTCGTTACATTAATCGTTGACTTCAAATTTTCAGATCTGTACAAACCCGGTTGAATGCAAATATTTTCATCTAATTGTTGAAATGTGGGAACTAACCAATCGCCGTTCTTAGTTGTATTTACGGTGATCGTGTGGTGGTTTTCCTTTTGCTTGGGGAAGTATTTTGAAAAGGGGAAAGTAATATTTAGGAAAGTGATGGTTCCTTTTGGATAGTCGATTTTGGCGTTGCATTGGGCCATGTATTGCGAACCAATGATGCCATCAAAAAAACTATGAAATTCTGATTCGTAAAACGTTTGAGTTGGAAGTTTTGGGCTCAAAACATTTTCGGTCACCTTTTTGTTAATAGTTTTTCTTCCCATCATGTTCCTGATACTAGTGTCTGTAATTTTTATGGTGTTTAGGAAAATACCTGGTCGAATTATGTTTTTATTTGCTCCAGTGTCTAATAGGATATTCAAATTTGAATGTTTGAATTTGCATTTTAAATAGGGTAAATAGTTTAGGGTACTTTTGGTTGAAGTTGGACTGTGCAAAAATTTAAATCTGCATCATCCTCGTCGGATTGTTCGTTTATGTCTCTATCCTCGTTTTCGATTTCTTGGTTGTTTATTAATTTTTTATTCAATGTCAATCTACTTCTGATAGATGGGTCTATGTCCATCGGTTGTGGAGCTGGTTGTCTAAATCCGTCGGTCATGGGTGGCGGTGTGCTTTGTTTTTGTGTGTTGAACGATTTTGAATGTGTGCCTTGGTTTCTTTGTTCAAAATCTTTTTTAGGATTTTTTCTGAAGTCCTGACTTCTAATGTTAAGGGCTGCAACCTCCCTTGATTTGAATTTGCATAGGAATGCGTAAGCATCTTCTATGTCTGCAGGTCGGGCTGCCTGAGCATATCCGAAATAGGGTTCACATAGGCCTGCGATAAACGCCGCAAGCGCGTCCTCTTCAATAAAAGCGTTTATAGCCGCCCAATTTTCCTTGTATAAAGGTTTTTGTTTGGCTAATGTTTTGATATTTTGCACAATCTCCTTTATTTTTTGGTGATAATTGGAGATTGATGTTCCCTCTGCCATTTTGCACTGCCATAGTTGGCTTTTATAGGTTGAAAGTTCTTGTCTGTCACCTAGTGCACTTATCAGTATTTCTTTTATTTCAGCAAAGCTTTCGGGGTTGCCAGCGAGGCACAAAATGTCTTTTGCTCGTCCCGTAATTTTATTAGCAATTGCTGTAACGTAGAGTTTAAATTGATTTTGAGTCACTAGTGGCTCAAAATTGTCTAATATTTGCTCAGCAGTAGCGAGCCATGACGATAACTGCTTGCGGTTACCGTCAAAATTCGGGATCATTTTTATGGGATCCGGAATTTTGAATAAGTTTTCCACATTCATGGTGGGAAAACTTAAACTTTGGAACCTTTGGTCCTGTTCCAGTTGTTTATTTCTAAACGTCTCCATCATCAGACGCATGGAGTTTAATTGATCTATAATCTCCTCCATGGTAGTTTTTTCTTGAGTAGGAAATCCGTCTATTGAAAGGTTCGTCAGGTTTGGTAGATTTTTCACCGGAACGTGTGCAAAATCTCCAGACGAATCCGAATCGGTGCTATAATCTGATTCTGTTATGTTAGCAGAATTCAGTAACTCACTGCGGGCTTTCGCTAGTGCGTTTTTTATTTTTCGCTCTTTCGGCATTAATGTTTGCCCGGGGCGCGTTTTTTTTTTTTTGTTATTCTACACGTTCTCTCAGAACTCGTGTAGAACTGCTGAACTGTGGTTCTCTTAGAACTCCACAGTCTCGCGTGGAGTAGAATTTCTCTTGGAACGATTCTAACTCCGGGCGGTTCGTCACACAATTTATTTTGATGTTAGCCTCTCTTAGAACAACTAAACATCAATCAAAATAATGATCACCGCACAGCGGGAAAATTTTAATATTCTTCACTTAACACTTAGAAAAATGTAAGAAAAAAAAAACTTACCCTTGCAATCGTTGGCCGGCGGTACGTTAGGAGTGTCGTGCGGTGGCCCCTCAACTCCAACCTTGGTCAGATGCTTAGTCGCGGAGGCTCTCTTGCGGCTGTTCCTTTCCTTGGAAATTCACTTCACCTATACACTGTTTTTCACTTCACTTACTAACGCACCTACCGTAGGCTGCGCCAATTACAGGATGGAGTCCTGGTTTGCTTTTTTTAAAAAGCTTTATTTGTCCATTACACACTTTTACCTTAACAATAATCACTACACAATGTTTTCACTATGAAGGTCGAGGTCCAAGAGAGCGAGCATGTGGCCGGCTATATATATATATATATATATATATATATATATATATATATATATATATACATATATATATATATATATATATATATATATATATATATATATATATATATATATACATATATATATATATATATATATATATATATATATATATATATATATATATATATATATATATATATATATATATATATATATATATATATATATATATATATATATATATATATATATATATATATATATATATATATATATATATATATATATATATATATATATATATATATATATATATATATATATATATATATATATATATATATATATATATATATATATATATATATATATATATATATATATATATATATATATATATATATATATATATATATATATATATATATATATATATATATATATATATATATATATATATATATATATATATATATATATATATATATATATATATATATATATATATACACTGAGGTTTTTTTTTACGCGGTTTTTTTTTACACGGTTTTTTTTTACGCGGCTTTTTTTACGCGGATTTTCGAATTAACGCGGTTTTTTTTTACGCAGATTTTCGAATTAACGCGGTTTTTTTTTACGCGGATTTTCGAATTAACGCGGTTTTTGAGAGAAAATATTCTAAGATTTTTTCAAAGGAAAACAATTAGAATCTTTTTGTAGTTGGGAAAATCTTAGCTCTGAGACTAAGAACGTGATACATGAGATCTGAGACCTGAGACCTGAGACTTGAGACCTGTGACATGAGACCTGAGATTTGAGACCTGAAATATGAGACTCGAAATCTGAGACAGGAGACATGAGATATGAGACATGAGACAAGAGACAAGAGACCTGAGACAGTAGACATGAGACATAAGATGAGACCTGAGACCTGAGACATGAGACATGAGACCTAAGACATGAGACCTGAGACATAAGACATGAAACATGAGACATGAGACCTGAGACATGAGACATGAGACATGAGACATGAGACATAAAACCTAAGACATGAGACCTGAGACATGAGACATGAGACATGAGACATGAGACATAAGACCTGAGACATGAGACATGAGACATGAGACATGAGACCTGAGACATGAGACATAAGACCTAATACATGAGACCTGAGACATGAGACCTGAGACATGAGACCTGAGACATGAGACATGAGACATGAGACCTAAGACCTGAGACATAAGACATGAAACATGAGACATGAGACCTGAGACATGAGACATGAGACATGAGACATGAGACATGAGACATGAGACATGAGACATGAGACCTGAGATATGAGACCTGAGACATGAGACATGAGACATGAGACCTGAGACATGGAATATGAGACTTGAGACATGAGACATGAGACGATCTGAATTTCACACTGTCAAATAAGCCTCACTATACTCTACTATTCTATTAATCTCATTTATTTTGTTTTTTATCATAAAAATAAACTATCATTGTACACAAATTTTTTAAATAATCATGGTTCTTACGCGTTTTTTTAGTAACGTGCTTTTTTGCGCTAATTTTTTAATTAAAATGGATTTTTTACGTGGATTTACGAATTTTGTGGTTTTTTGCGTGGATTTTCGAATTAGCGAGGTTTTTTTTTACGCGGATTTTCGAATTAACGCGGTTTTTTTTTACGCGGATTTTCGAATTAACGCGGTTTTTTTTTACGCGGATTTTCGAATTAACGCGGTTTTTTTTTACGCGGATTTTTTTTACGCGGGACCAAATACCGCGTAAAAAAAAACCTCAGTGTATATATATATATATATATATATATATATATATATATATATATATATATATATATATATATATATATATATATATATATATATATATATATATATATATATATATATATATATATAGTTACGGTAGAACCCGACCAAGTATAGATCACCTGACGTGGAGACATGCCAGCCATCAGCAGCGCACCTGCGAGACTGCAAGCTCAGCAGTTAATCACCATAAAAGGCCTTGCCGGCCACATGCTCGCTCTCTTGGACCTCGACCTTCATAGTGAAAACATTGTGTAGTGATTATTGTTAAGGTAAAAGTGTGTAATGGACAAATAAAGCTTTTTAAAAAAAGCAAACCAGGACTCCATCCTGTAATTGGCGCAGCCTACGGTAGGTGCGTTAGTAAGTGAAGTGAAAAACAGTGTATAGGTGAAGTGAATTTCCAAGGAAAGGAACAGCCGCAAGAGAGCCTCCGCGACTAAGCATCTGACCAAGGTTGGAGTTGAGGGGCCACCGCACGACACTCCTAACGTACCGCCGGCCAACGATTGCAAGGGTAAGTTTTTTTTTTCTTACATTTTTCTAAGTGTTAAGTGAAGAATATTAAAATTTTCCCGCTGTGCGGTGATCATTATTTTGATTGATGTTTAGTTGTTCTAAGAGAGGCTAACATCAAAATAAATTGTGTGACGAACCGCCCGGAGTTAGAATCGTTCCAAGAGAAATTCTACTCCACGCGAGACTGTGGAGTTCTAAGAGAACCACAGTTCAGCAGTTCTACACGAGTTCTGAGAGAACGTGTAGAATAACAAAAAAAAAAACGCGCCCCGGGCAAACATTAATGCCGAAAGAGCGAAAAATAAAAAACGCACTAGCGAAAGCCCGCAGTGAGTTACTGAATTCTGCTAACATAACAGAATCAGATTATAGCACCGATTCGGATTCGTCTGGAGATTTTGCACACGTTCCGGTGAAAAATCTACCAAACCTGACGAACCTTTCAATAGACGGATTTCCTACTCAAGAAAAAACTACCATGGAGGAGATTATAGATCAATTAAACTCCATGCGTCTGATGATGGAGACGTTTAGAAATAAACAACTGGAACAGGACCAAAGGTTCCAAAGTTTAAGTTTTCCCACCATGAATGTGGAAAACTTATTCAAAATTCCGGATCCCATAAAAATGATCCCGAATTTTGACGGTAACCGCAAGCAGTTATCGTCATGGCTCGCTACTGCTGAGCAAATATTAGACAATTTTGAGCCACTAGTGACTCAAAATCAATTTAAACTCTACGTTACAGCAATTGCTAATAAAATTACGGGACGAGCAAAAGACATTTTGTGCCTCGCTGGCAACCCCGAAAGCTTTGCTGAAATAAAAGAAATACTGATAAGTGCACTAGGTGACAGACAAGAACTTTCAACCTATAAAAGCCAACTATGGCAGTGCAAAATGGCAGAGGGAACATCAATCTCCAATTATCACCAAAAAATAAAGGAGATTGTGCAAAATATCAAAACATTAGCCAAACAAAAACCTTTATACAAGGAAAATTGGGCGGCTATAAACGCTTTTATTGAAGAGGACGCGCTTGCGGCGTTTATCGCAGGCCTATGTGAACCCTATTTCGGATATGCTCAGGCAGCCCGACCTGCAGACATAGAAGATGCTTACGCATTCCTATGCAAATTCAAATCAAGGGAGGTTGCAGCCCTTAACATTAGAAGTCAGGACTTCAGAAAAAATCCTAAAAAAGATTTTGAACAAAGAAACCAAGGCACACATTCAAAATCGTTCAACACACAAAAACAAAGCACACCGCCACCCATGACCGACGGATTTAGACAACCAGCTCCACAACCGATGGACATAGACCCATCTATCAGAAGTAGATTGACATTGAATAAAAAATTAATAAACAACCAAGAAATCGAAAACGAGGATAGAGACATAAACGAACAATCCGACGAGGATGATGCAGATTTAAATTTTTGCACAGTCCAACTTCAACCAAAAGTACCCTAAACTATTTACCCTATTTAAAATGCAAATTCAAACATTCAAATTTGAATATCCTATTAGACACTGGAGCAAATAAAAACATAATTCGACCAGGTATTTTCCTAAACACCATAAAAATTACAGACACTAGTATCAGGAACATGATGGGAAGAAAAACTATTAACAAAAAGGTGACCGAAAATGTTTTGAGCCCAAAACTTCCAACTCAAACGTTTTACGAATCAGAATTTCATAGTTTTTTTGATGGCATCATTGGTTCGCAATACATGGCCCAATGCAACGCCAAACGCCAAACGCCAACGCCAGTCTCGCAGGTGCGCTGCTGATGGCTGGCATGTCTCCACGTCAGGTGATCTATACTTGGTCGGGTTCTACCGTAACTATATATATATATATATATATAGGTGATATATATATATATATATATATATATATATATATATATATATATATATATATATATATATATATATATATATATATATATATATATATATATATTACTTATCAGGAAAATTAAATAAATTTTTACGACCATTTTTCGAAAATTAGCACAATTCCAAAGGACTGAAGCGACTATCAAATCACACACAAACGGACCGTACTGACATTTTGGAACCAGAACGTCAGTTCTTCTTTGATTTCAATGGCATTTTGGTACCAAAACGGCAGTGCGGTACTAAAATATCAGTTCGGAAATTGTCTTCTCTTTCACCCACTTGAACAATTCAAGCATTTTAAAAAATGAGTTTCTCTGGCGAAAGTTAGTCAAAATTCAGAAAAATCAGAATACATGGCATCCCTTAACTGTAAGAATGTAAACAACAGTGGAGAGCAGAATAAAAACAAAGTTGAAGCCTGTGTGGAAGGTTTTTTCCCGTTACCTCGGTAAGTTTTTTGTTAAGTTATTCAAAGTTAAACCAATTTAAAACAAAATTATATTATATTTCAGCATTTATCATAGTAGCAACAATGATGGTTTGGAAAAGGCGAAGAGATTGCTGGCAGGATGGTCGCAGCCGGCAAAGCGCGGCTCCTATTTCCGACAGTCGGGTAAAAATTCACAGCCGGGACTCAAAAACATCGGCATGGTTTCTGTGGCTACGCTGACGGTGGAAAACTTTCCTTCTATCACGCCCGGAAATTCGATATGTTCCGAAAAAAAAGATGTCCCGGTGAAACAGAGGGACGAACCCGAAACTCGAGTAAAAATATCGAGCTGCTGACGAACCGAAACCCAAAGACTGTTTTAACTAGTCATCTCTGGTTCAACGATATCCAGAAATTGTTAGGTAAGTACCTTATTTTTATGAAAATGGACGCTTACAAACTGCTGCAAAAAAAGTTGTAAGCCTACGAAAAGGATGTTAAACATTTTCAAAACACTTCGACTATTGTGAACAATTTTTACACTGCGATCGCATTACATGCTACATCGAATTGATAAAAAAAAAATTGATTTGAAAGAAAACATCCTAAATGTTCATTTTTCCCCAGGTTTCTACATTGTATTGCTGGATCCGGAAACGGTAGCAGATGGTTCGAAAGATCAGAATATATGTGAAGCTACAGTGAGTACTCTTTTTTTTCTTGCTATGTGAATTTCCTGTGAAATTAAATCAACTTTTAAAATCTGATTCTCAATTTGAAATCAGAATCTGAAACGTAAATTACGATTTTGAATATGGTTTCTTATACTGATTACTAAGATAAAATATATTTCTGTTTTGTTTAAGCCACAGTTAGAAGCAAAATTTTCATTTTTATAGGTACTCTTTGACTTCAAGAAAGATGTTAATATGAAGAAACATCTTATTATAACTTTAATGGGTTAAGCTTTCGTATTGCAAGGTTTTCCTTGAATTTTTTTTATTGTAAACACAAAACATTTTACGTAATTGATCAGTTTGATGTAAAATCAAGTTTGAATTTTATTCAGAACTTAGAATCCTACTTTTGATTTTATGTTACTTTTTATATAGCACTTTTTTTTTGCCTCTTATGTAGGATGGTTCTGTTAAAATCTGGATTCCTATTGATTAGTTTTTCTCTTAAATAACTAAATGCATTAAACAGTACACTATAACACTTTTAATTTATTTTTATTTCAGCTTTCATCAATGAACTGGAATCTATTTCGAAGAAACTGTTCATTCTAGTAAGAATGTTTCATTCATGCTAAGCAGTTGTGCGGTTAAAAAATCAAGTTTATTATCTGACAAAAAATAAGTACAATTTTTGCAATTTTCATTTTAAGTAGAAGCAAATTAATAGGTAAATCAAGTTTCTATTTTACTTTAATTCTAGATAATTGTTTAAATTTAATCAACAAATAAAACTTTTTAGTAAAAATTCAGTTCAAGACGCTTTCGCTGTTTGTTAAAATGCAGCCTCAGTAATTTTGTGTGTATAGACTAAAAGTTATGTTGTTGTAATAACACAAATAAACAATGAACACAGCTTTTATATTTATCAACATCAGAAGGTGACAATTTCCAGTTTTTCCTTTCAATAGAAGTTCGTGGCAAGCATATCATCGTTTTACTTAATATTGTTTCGTAAATTGTGAGGGAAATATGTACTGGGACAATTTTCAACCGGAATTGGCAATCACTTGATGATTATGTAGTGTTGAAAAACAATATTTCTTCATGAATTCACAGTCACGAGCAGTAATAAATGTTAAAAGCAAACTAAGTATATAAGAATGAAGAATCGCTGGAAATTGATTAAAAATTATGCTATGAAGTTATACCCGGCGTTAGATACGTTGCATAACTAAAGGCGATTTCGACAACACATGCATGTATAACGGAGGATTACATAAGTGAAGGCGATTTTAGTGCTCTAAGAATATTTCAGATAATTTTTTTTGCAAATTCTAAAATCATGCAATGCCCAAATATTGCTCTTTTTTCTTAGGGATGAAAATCCCGTAAAAAAAGCTCTCATGTATACATTGCAAAGTTATGCCAAATTTTGGTTTCACTGAGCGTTTTTTGATACCTCGTAAGCCAGCCTTTTTGAGGACACAACGATGGTAAATTTTGGTATTAATGAACACCAAAAAGTGGCATCATTATGCCCTTTAAACTCGTTTTGAAACGTTGGCTTAGCAAGGTATCATTAAGGTTTCAGTGAAACCTACAGTTGGCATAATTGTGGTATCGGCATATGAAAAGTGAGACCCAAATTTTGGCATTGTACCACCTTTATTCGGGCAAAATGATACCTCATTTTACTTTCAAGGCATGATAGCAAAATTAGGTATTATTTTGCCATAAAAGTCTGCTCGGGGAAGCATTTGGAATTTTATTTCTATTTGTTTTCTCTTGATTTCAACCTCTCATAATAGAGTTTTAGTTTTATTGGTACTGAATCGAAAGAAATAGTAGCAAATTTGGAACGAATGATTTATATAAAAAATAGAAAATTGTATTTTTGCATCATGCATCATCAATTTTTTATTTGAAATATATATTTCAGAATTCACTGGACCAAAAGTTACAAGTTTTGAATCATTGAGCCACCGAAATTATTGTGTTAAGTTTTGTAGAGTTTCATGATTTTTTTACCCTTTGAGTTTGTTTCGAACTGCCTTAGCAATTTTTGAACTAGCATTTGTAAATATTATGAAGGTGTTTTTTATTCTTTATGATCAAAAAACTCGTTAAAACCTTCAAAATAGAGACTGATTAATGTTACCCCAAATCATCAAATTCTAAACAAAAGCACAATCGATTTTTTAATCAAATTCATTGACATTATATTCTAAACAGAGACGAGTAATGTAAAGTAGTCTAAGAGATTTTTGCAACCATATTTTACGTTCATAGGAGTGCAGTATTGGTTTTGAAAATATTAAACATGCCACATTCCTCTTAACAAAAAATATTATCGAAAAATATTGAGTGATCAATGATACTCCGTTTTGCAATACTTACATGTTTTTTTCCATCAGTCGAATCTTAGGTATGTTTCTGATCCAGGGGATGTAATCTGTAATGTTCGTAAAACCGGTATAGCTATCCGTGGAGCAATAGTTGGAATGGTCTTCCCGTTTTTTAATGAAAGAGATAATTCCCTGCAGGTGCCAGCTTTTGCCACGCTTGACGAAAAATCCACCCCCACTATCCCCATTGCAGACTGTAGTTCCATTTCTGTGCCCCGCACAGTAGATTCCATAATCAAGCGTATAACCGAAATAATCCCGGTCACTGATAAGACAGTTCAAAGTATCGATAACTGGAAGATCTACTTTTTTGAGGATCGGCGAAACTTCGTCATCCTCTGCCAGATCCCATCCGATGGCGGTTCCTTGAGAGATTGCCGATTCCATGCTCAAACATGCCGGGAGAATGTAGTTTGTAAACCGAACAACCTCGGCTAGTTCCAAAATGGCAATATCATTCTGTAAACGTCTGCTACTGAAGTTTTCATAATAATGTATCTTTTGAACTGGGAACTGCCTGGTGTCTTCGTTAATGACGTCCAAATGATAAAATCCTAGTCGTACGAAGATTCTTTTCACATTTAAACGCTGGTTAGAGTCAACATTCAATGTACAGTGCGCAGCCGTTAACACAAATTCTTCACTAATTAAAGTTCCGCCACAGGCATATCGGTCACAATTTCTATCTTTATGATATATGGCTGCATGCCAGGGCCAATCGCCACGATTCACGGAAAAGCCCCCTTTAATAGTCAGCCGGTGGCGAACTTTAGGTTCTCCACAAGGAAACTGTTCAGCAGTAGAGCTACTCAGTAAGAAACTTGTCAAAATGCAAACTAGAATCATAGTGTCTTAGATAATTTTCACCGTTCAACTAATCCCGAAATACTGTCTACTATTTAACAACCGTACTCGAGTCGCGTCTATATTCGAATGTCGTCCTATTCCACCAGGAATCATCCGCAGTTCATTAAAGTTTCTGATAAGAATAAACCAAATCATTATCAATACGCAACTCGTCTAGCGAAGAAATGTCGATGGCATTCGGGATTTCCCATCTTCGTACAGGATCCACTTCTTTCGCATTATGACTCTCAGATTACGAAAAAAAAAACTTTCACCATGGTTTGATAACCTAGAATACACGTTTGATAACCGAGCTGGAGCGAAAAAACGGAAAACGGTACGAGTATCAAAAATGCTCCTCTTTTGAAAGTTTCCAATCTTGTTCAGTCCAAGAAGCTTATCGGGGCTCACCAAGAATTGCTTTATCAAAGCTCGTTTTAGTTACAGAAAAAAAAAATCTTGATTAAAACCATTCTTTTCAATAGTGGCTTCGAATCATTCTGATTCGAACATTCTTTCTTGAAATTGAAATGTTGGATTTGAGTTTAACTACTTTTCATTGAAATAATGACAGAAAAAAATTCCAAGTCAGCTAATACCTGGTAGGAGAGAAAAGGGCAAAACGAGCACCCTTGACAAACTGAGCACCCCTCTTTTGCAAGAAATACACATAAAGTTTCACGAGAAAAAACTTGTAGTTCTTATAGCATAGCCGTAGGAACGGGGGGGTTTTGGGGGTTGAATCGATTCAATTCAGGGGGGGGGATCCCCCCCCCTCCCCCAATTAGGATCCAAATCAGCAAGCGAGATATTCTTCTCAACACTCAAAATTTTAAATTCATAACCAAAATATGATAATTGAGTAAGGTTAATCAAGAGTGACAATCTAGACTAAAAACTAATGCAAAAATCTTAAAAAACCCACCCCAAGTCCAAAATTATGCTCCATTTTTTTAAAATTTTCTAACTTGGTCATCGAACTCCGGTCTGAATATTAAGTTTCGAATTAAATTAAACCCATTTCGGAGGTTCTGATTTCATAATTCCCATAACCAAAGTTGTATTTCTTTTTTCGTATTTCAGATTGTGTATCTGTATGTTCAGGATTCTAAATTTTCAGTTCGAATAATCATAACAAGTTAGAAATCAGAAGCTGCTTTTAAATCCTGGTTCAAATTTGGTTTTACCATAAAAAAAAATTTAAATCACGTTTTTAAAGATCATATGCATTTTCAATATTTTGGTAATAGTTTTCCGAATATATTAAAAAAACATTGTTTTTATATTCGAATTCGAAGCTCTTGAACTTAATTCTTACACAAAGTACAAACATTTCAAGCTTCAATATGACAATTCAAAATTGAATAGTAAGATTCAGATCTTGGTAAATTTATATTTAAATTCTGATTGAAAATTAATAATTTAAAAGCGAATTTAGACTTAACCTGAACAACAGAATTTGAATAATTGATTCACGAATGAGGGCTCGTTAACTTTGTTCATAAAATTCTGGTCTAGAAAAATATTCTCTAATCATATTTTGTGTTCATTTCAGAAATAATATGGAAATCCGGATACAAATTGTAAGCGCAATTTTTGAATTCTGGTTCAGAATGCAGATTCACAATTCAGGGAATGGTTGACCTTGTAAATTAATTTTACAACCAACATAAACTGTTAAGGAATTCAAGAGATCATGAACAGAACATATTGCGTACCACATACGAGATATCTCGATTTTTCGCTTGCCAACAGTGTGCTAAACTTTGAAGTTGAATTAAGATTGCTTGTCAATTCAATATAAAGATTTCAAGATTTCCTAAATAAAATTAGATTGTAAACACAATTCTGCTGAAAATCACAAATAAAAGGTAGAATTTGAGTTTTTGGTTTTATTTGAAAAAAAAAAACAAATTTCATTGAAAAAATTCATTGAAAGCGCAATGTAATATTAATGCTGTTTCGTTATAGCCAAATTTCATACTTAAATCAATAATATTGTTCAAGTTTGCATCCAGAAAATTGGATCAGAAAATCTGAAGATTTTTATCTACATATTACTTTTTGTGAAAATTAGATTTATGTTCATCAAAGGTTAAAATCTTTGAATTTGAAAAATTGTTTGGGCTGGTTTAATTTGGAAAAGAAAATGGAAAATCCTTCTTAAAAAGCTAAATTTCTACCCAAATCTACTAAGGCTCCTAAAAAAATTCTAAGATTTGAACCATCGTTGAAAGCGAATTTAGCTCACCTTTTGGGTTTTGGAACAATTTTATACAGTTGAATTACGAAAAATTTTCATGCCAAAATACTTAAAAATGAATAATCAAAAAGTAACAAACATTATTTGTTTGATTTTCTTTTGTATTCATGCATTGTTGGGCCAAAAATCATAGGCAAAAATCAGTCAACCCCCCCCCCCCCCCCGGGGCCGGTTCTTCCTACGGCTCTGTCTTATAATATTAATTTTTGCAAAAAATAAATCTTTAAAGAAATAAAAAAAAACTAGGTTCTCAAGTGATGGAAACAATAAGATTTTCGTTCACCGATAAAAAAACTCACACGATCGTTAAATCATCTTGATCTTAAGTACGCACTGATACATGATTAATTCTCATTGTTTCCTAATTTTTCACTTAAATCACTTTCAAAACGCGTTTCTACTTTAACTCGTTGATTCGGGCAGACAGAGCATCACTGATTGGGGCACGATGAGCATTTTCTTCCGTAGAATCTTGCCGAGAATTCAACTCGATGAAGTCATCTGAGTTATAGAGCTACAGAGAAATTTTTTTTGACTATTACGTGTCACTGAAAACTGCAGCCTTTTAAATAAATCAACCTGTAATGACAAAACCTGTAATTTTAAATTGTTTTCCTTGGAAGTTAACGAAGATTCGTTTATTATTACAGCAAAAGTCTTGTAAAAAAGTTGTACACTAAAAATTGAATGTCACGTAATTTGTTTTTTGACCTGTAAAATTACGGTAAATGTCCTACCCCTTTTTGTTACAAGCCATTTGCTTAATTTTACAGGAAATAATTTTTGCTGTGTACAGCTTAACTAGTTTCATTATTTTGATTGTTGCATTGAAGGACTAGTAGTTGCATCCGCAGAACAGAGCATCAGAAATGAGTGTGAGTGTGAATTGTTTGTTTTCTAAAAACCTTTTTTTTAACTTTTTTCTTTAGCATTTTAAAGCTTTTAGTTTCTACTACAAAGTATACCTGAAGAAAATACACAACTTTGCTTAACGTATCATAGTTCTATATTCTCAACCTCAGGAGACACGGAAAATTAAAAAAAAAACATGAAAAATGCTCAGCAAAAAAGTTATAATTTTTATTGTGCCATTTTTGAACCTCTCGACTTTATATTCTTTATCAAAATATGTAAATTAACAACATTGTAAAATCACTTATCGATATGTATTCAGGAAAATTCAGGATATATCATTGATATTTCCAGAAAAATTGTCTCTAAAAAGGCAAGTAGAAGTGTTGCCCAGCAATCAGTCACGCAAACTAAAGAGCTCGTAAGTTATGTACCCGGCTCCAAGCCAATAATGCGACAGATTAGTTTTGATAGACGACAAAATTGGTAAAAAAAAACAACGTTTCACAAATTTAGGTAGTGAAATTTTTTAACATACCTGCTTCTGACAAGGTCTCTAGCAAAATGAAGTTTATATTTGCCAGTTGTTTTAGGAATATCATCATGATTTTGCAAGGCTCAGCTTCTGTGGATTGAAAATTGAATTTTTCCTAGCAAAAACTTTGGATTTCGATGTTTTGAAAAGCTTGTGATTAATTTAGAATGTTTTTGTATGATTTTTCCAGCAGGTATTCCAGTAAAATCGTGTTGTAGTGCCACAAAAATAACCAAGTTTTGGTAAATTCAAAACAGCTCAATCCACCGAGTTGTTTCCGTCTTTTGTCAAATACGATGTGTTAGTAAAAACAGTAGCAGAAATTGAAAAAGAAGGATGCAGTCACCGAAATCACAGATCAGAAAAATATAACTGGAAAAAATCTGATCAATATTATAACTGAAAAAAAGTGTGCGCTGACCGATGGAAAATAAAATATAATGGTTTCTTGAAAAAAAAAAACGAAACATTTTTTAAAATATTTTGTTCAAAAATAATCATAAGATTACTTTGATTTCTTTCTCAGAAAGATTTCCGATCAAACGAATGGTTTTCAAGATACGCGCACTCATAACTGGACCATTTGATAATGAACTAAGCTTAAGTTCAGTTTTCCACATTCACTCATACCTGAGCCCGAATTTGTAGGACCTATTTGAAAACGCTTTAATCACCCAATCACACCATTCCAGATCATCTCCGACTACTGCAAGAACCACCATCTCTACAAGCCGTTCTCGCACATGATGATCGACCTGTTCAAGGAGGTGTACTCCTCGCTGGTGAAGGAAAACAATCCCGGCCAAAGTCAACCCACTGGGCCCCGAGACAAGCAATCCCAGGCAGAGGCTTTCGAGGAACAGAAGTATGTTGTTTTTTTTTATTATTACAAAATATTCAAGAAGATCGTACTAATTATGGCTTATTTCAGGAGTGACACCGATTCCGGTCGCAGTTCGGACCATGGAGAAATGCTGGAGATCAACCGGAAGACTCGGCAGTCTCAGGTCCCGACGAGCTATGGCATCACCATCAGCAGCCAGGATCTGGACCAGGCGCGGTACTTTGGGTCCACGACTAATTTGCGGGTCAAACGAGCCGAACCGGCCGATGGCAACAAGTTCCGATCGCTGCCGCGGCCGACCGACTCCACCAAGCTGGAAGCAGTCCGAAACTACGTGACCATCGGCTACTCGAAGAGTACCCGGGCGACCGAGGCTGCCGACCCGAAGAAGCTGCACGTGGTGAGAAGGCGTCACAATGCCGAAGTAGCTCGGAAGAGAAACGACGCCCGACGGAACACAATCGACGTGACCATGGTAGAGGTCAAGATGGCCGAGGTGCAGCAGCAGCAGGCAATGCTGGCTCGGCTGGGTCAGGCCAAGTCGACGACGCAGCTGCACCAGCTGGAGGATGATGGAGGGTTCGGGGACTTTCAGCGGCGGATCGACGAGATGAACTTCAACGCCACATCGATGCCAAGTGAGTGGAGCTTTTGATTATTTTTTTGTTGAATTGTTGGCGCATTTGTTGAACCGAACGGCATTCTTCTGAATGTTTATAGCTCCAGAAACCCACTTATTTTGTCTTTATTTTAGATCTCGGAGCCCCAGTGGTATCGGTGCAGCCTCTAGCATCACAAATGACCGCCGACAAACACCCCGAAGGTTATCCGCCAGGAAGTACGACCAGTCGAGCCAACGGCCTTGGTCAACAGCAACTCCACTACTATCCACCAGAGTGTACCAGTGGTCCGGAATTTGTCCTTAATGCCCACAGTACTCCAAAAATGATCGACCTCACGGATGCCAAGGTAAAGTTTTTTAATTTCCCACAGGAAAAATAAAGAGGTAGACATTTATTAACAATTGACGTAATTTTCTAGACACAACACCGGCGCACGGTAACGATTCTGATGCTGAACGGAACCAAGGTTAACATCGTGTGCAGTCCGACCACCACCGTTGCGAAGCAAATTTTCGAAGCCATCCTTCGGCTGGAAAACCTCACCGAGAACTTCTTCCTCGGACTGTGCGCCCTAATAGGCGGCGATTTCGTGTTCCTTCCGAGCGATTTAAAAATCTACAAGGTGAGTGTATTTTATCCCTGAAAAACCTCCTCCACTAATTGTTATTACTATCCGGTAACAGGTGGCGCCACAGATTTGGGTCAACACTTCGAAAAAAGCTGCCGGTAGCGGAGACAACGTCGTATTTACTCTCTATCTTCGGATAAAGTTCTTCCTGCCAACCCTGAGGGGTGTGGGGTAAGTCCCATCGACAATCGCTTTTCTTTCTTCCATGCTAAAAGCCTGTCTCCCTCCTTCTCGTTAACAGCTGTTTGGAATCGCGGCACCTGTTGTACCTGCAGCTGCGCAAAAGCATCCTGGAACGGCAGATTCTCTGCTCCGAGGATGACCTGATAGCGCTCGGGGGGCTGGCCCTACAAGTGGAAGTCGGTAGCTTCAAAGAGAGCGTAAGTTTCCCGAATGCAGTGTTGCCAATTTATCATATTGAAATTGAATCCAAAATTTACAGATGAAATACTCGGAATACTTTACCATTTCGCACTACCTGCCAGAGGAGGTTTACCGGCGCAAAAAAGAGCTGGCCAAATATCTGCGCAGTTCACACTTTTGCAAACGGGGTCTACATCAGCTGGAGGCGGAACATAACTTCATCCGGTACGTCCAGGAGCTGAAGGAGTATGGGCTGCATCTGTACAGCGCCCTGTGGACCACGGATGAAAACATCACCCTGGAGGTTTACGTTGCCATTTCGCTGAGTGGGGTGGCGATTTTCGAGCGTAATGTGAAGTTCAATGCCCGCGGGGGATACTATCAGCACCAACAGCCGGAGGTTCACGACTATAGCAGCGGCAAGACCTGCTTTCAGCGGCACCTGTATGCTTTCTTCGACTGGCTGGAGATCGAAAACATTTGCTTCTCGAAGCACGTGTTCTGTGTGGTGGTTCGAAGGACCGAGAGCCTGAATCCGAAAGACAAGACCCGGATCAAGTACAAGCTGCGTATGGATGGAAGGAAGTAAGTAACCTAATTGTACTCTGGATAGTTGGTTTGAGATCCCCGTCATGCTGTTGACGAATTCTTATTTAATTTGAAATTTGAGTTCTGAGACTTCCTCCAGGGCACAGGCTTAACTGTGACCCACGCCACGTTGAGAATTTTTTTTCTGGGATTTTCATCCTGTAGGATGTTTCATCCATAAAATCACGTTGAGAAAGTACTTCAACAGTGCTTTACAGTCAACTAAATAACCGCGTTGAATTTGTAAATGATGGTCGCAGGTGAATACAGGAACGGTCAGTTGTGATAGCGACTGCTAACTTGGTTGATGTTGAGCTTGACTTTCATGAAACTTACATAGCTGACAGAGTTTCTCAAGACTGTTGATCGAGATGTCTTGTAGAATAACACGGCCAATTTTGGCAGGAGCGAGAATATAAAGCGTTCCAGAAGCGGATTAAGTTAAGTATACTCTAGACTGCCGCTCAACTTACTCCATTGATTGCGACATTTTAGAGAGATCTGTTGTGTTAGCGATTATTAACATTGCAGCTGTGTACTTGGACTCCCTCATACGCACTTTCAGCATAAGCAGACGTTTCGATGCCACAAAAGTATTTTCATATTACACTTTAGCTTCTTTTCTCAGGATTAAGTTACTGGGGTCTTTTTCTAGTTCAAAAAGTATGTAGACGTTTAAGATACTTCTAACGCCCAGTCCACCATGGCTAATACGGCCTTCGAATTGCCGTGTTGGTCAGAAAATAACCAACAACGATTACCTTTTCTTCCACTCCCGCAGGAGCTACTTCGCGTTCAACCTCGCCTCGGAGCACCACAAGTTCTACATGAAGCTGCGCAATTCGTTCCTCTCGATCAAAGCGCTCTCAAACGAGCTGAACATCCCGATCTATGAGCCGGGTAGATCTGCGATCCCACCGAACACGGCAGCAGCGCCCCAAACTGACAATGCTGGTCCGGCCAAGCTGGACGTGGCTGATGTCGACGACAAGGCAGCTTTCGACGCCAAGTGCGTCGACAAGATCGACAAACCGTCGAAAACGAGCGGCTTGCGGGTGCGGAACCTGAAGAAATCGATGCTCAACGATAACCGGTTGGCCAAGTTGCGCCAGAAGTTCCTGCTCAAACGATCGAAGTCCTCGGTCGAGGGAACAGCCCCACCGGCGGCAGCTTTGAATCAATCGGTGGAGATAGCCAACCAGCAGAACCAGAATAAGGAGAACGAAAATCCTGCCCTTGGAATGAGCAGTGTTCCATCGTTGGCTTCGATGATCTACTCCTCGGAACAGGTCAGCATGTCCCCGGGTGATTCGCCGAAAACGCACAGCATGAACCGGAACAAGGTAAAGATGGGCACCCGGGTGTTTTCGGCGCAGTTTCTGAACAAGTCCTACGACAATTTGTACGATCATGTCGGAGGAAGTGGGGCGCTCAGCTCCTCCAATTCCTTTACGAATCTGGCTAATGGCAGTTTCGGAGAGGATGACGGGATAATGTTAAACTTCAACGAGAGGAATGTGGATCAGCATCTGATGATCGAGAGCAGTGTAGACGATGCTCTGTCTATGAAGAGCAGCATGGGATCGATGTATTTTATGGAGAAGATTGAGGAGAAGTCTATGGAGGGTAGCGCCGATACGCTTTCGCCGAAAGCTTGTGTGATTCGTGAGTAGCTTTTTCAATTAAGTTGTATAATCAAATTAATGTTTTTCATATTCTTATGTCACAGAGTCCAGTATTCGCAGCGAAAGCGGAAGATTTGAGCTGCCGAACGAAACCATCTCCGATACGCTGCTGGAGAAGTTCAACAACCTGAGCTGCGGAGGAGGAAGCAACGATCGTATTCTGACTTCGGTGGTTGTGGTGAAGGACTTCATCAATCCGGACGAGAAGCAGCGGCTAAATGAAACCAAGGCTGAACTTTTGGCCCGGAAGCGATCGTTCCTGTCCCGGAGTCAGGAATCGGTGCTGTTCAAGAAGAGTCCCAGGTTGGTGGGTTTCGGTGACGATCAAAGTTCGGATGGCGGGATTGCCGATTGTGGGAGCACCCGTGAGGAACCTACGGGAGCCAGATATACCCTGGGTATCAGCATCGTCCAAGGGTCCGATAACAACGTCTACGTGAAAGATTTGGTTGCCGCAGGTCCTGGAGCACGGGCAGGTGTCAAAATAGGAGATCAGATCATTGCCGTCGATGGAAGATCGCTGCTCAATCTGCCATATTCGGAGTCGTTGTCGGTGCTACAGAACACCGGAAGGACTGTTGAGCTAGTGCTTTCGCAAATCTACGTAAGGCCTGCGTTGAGCGCCAGTACCTTAAACATCAGCCACGATCAGGACCTGTACCCTTCCAAGTTGGACGCAGTTCGACAGGTCACGGCATCGGTGGCCAAAAGCAACAGTTTGTACATAAAAAATGGATCTCAAACCACCAATCAACGGAGTCCGGCTCAGCTGGGCAAATCTTACGAAGATATCGGGAGCCACTTCGACGCCCTTCGGACTTTCTATCAGAATCAGCAACAGATGCAGAACCAGCAACAGTTGATCAGTGAGGAGCGCAAAGTTAACCATCAGCACTACACCAAGAATGTTCCGGACATTTTGAGGACCCGGAATCGGATTGGCGATGGTCTGGTCGGCGGGTTTGGAGGCTTGAGCCCGTCGAAAAGCATGCCGGATCTACCGAAGGTAAGAAATGAACTTCAATTTTCAAGAAAACTGTTGGTTATGATTTTTGGCACATTTTTCGAAACTGTTTAAATGAACATAGGCACCCCTAAAAGCAGTGTCCTGTGTTATAGTTGAATCAACTATATTTATTTTTGAATCATATTCAAACACTCAAAGCAATGCTCTGCTGGAATAACTAAACCAACACGTGGCTTTTTTCTCTGATGTTCTGACAACTTCGATAGTTTTAACAATTTTTCTTTCTCCCTCCATCTTCACAGATCCTTCAAGCGTACGCCAAACCATCACTGCCGCTGGATTCCAACACGCCAGCCGCCAACAATTCATCCGGACGGCTCCCAATCAACGGCTCTTTATCGTCGGTGGCAGCCCTTTCGAGCGTCGGATCCAGCCGAACCTTGCCGAAGACGCTACCCCCTCCCAAGGGCGCCGGTCTCTGCCGGAAGTACACCGGCCCCAAACGCTTCCCGGTGACGCCCGCCAAGGACTGCGTCCGCACCATCTCGGCCCATCCGGCGGTCAAGGTGCAGCTATCGCTCTCGAACGCTTCCGAGGACGATCAGGTGTTCATCTAGACCCTTGGATAGCATCCTTCCACTCAACAACTGAATAAAAAAACCCAAAAAGTCTTAGGTTAGAATCTGAGCAATAATTTTTTGAACCGTTTGCAAACGCTTGAACCCGCTGTACGGTGTAGAGCTCGTGTTTTTTGTTTGTTGTTGATATTCTACGCCCTGCCTTTCTATTTCTTTCTCAATGCACCGGCAGTTAAATTTCTTTGAAGAATGCTTTGGTTTCTTTCATGCGTTTGTATTGTAGTTTGAAGATTCATCCCATTCTGATAGCCTATTTACATTAGTGCGTAAGCTCGAGAATGTGGCGATAGCTGTAAGATTCCTTAGTACAGAAGGACTTCGAAGTTCGTAAAACGCTTGGCTTTTTTTAGAATTATTTTACCAATACAAACATTGTACATAAACCTAAAAAGTATCGCTGCAATATATTTTTTTTCCGTATGTTAATAGATAAACCCATCATTTGAACCGTTTTGGTCAAGCGTTTTACGTTTGCAATAATCTTATGTCTCCCCACTTTGAATGAATGTATGCGTGTGCTAAGAATCATTAAAGAAAAACCACCACCACCATATCATAAGTAGAGATAGCACCCAAATAGAAGCTTCGTGTATGGATGTTTGTACCTTCTCTCCTAGAAATAAGCTTTAGCAAGAGTAATTAAAACGGAAACTTTTACCAGTATTGACTTGTAGTTTTGTGTTTGAGATTTTGCGCTTTCCTTCGTCATCATCACAATTTCCTGTATCGCTTCTTATCTGTTGTGTCTTTTCGTTTCCGCCAAGGATTAGTGTGTGTGTGTGTAGGTATCGGAAGAAATGGAGGTAAGTTTGAGGGGCGTTTATTATCTTTTCCTCTCAAAGAAAGAATGAAACTCGGAGGCAAGTGCGAGTGGTTTCTAATTAGAAATCGATTAGGATCGTGTTGTGCAATGGAAAACACCTTAAGCGAATAGCATGTTTCCCTCTTTCTGGTCCTCAATTGATTTTTATCACTTGTGACGGTGAATTTTTTAGGGAAGTATCCAGTTGCAGAGTCTCAAAATCAAAATCAAATTTTAGAATTTAGAAATGTCTCAAATCTCAAAAACAATTTTTGTTTGTTTGTTTAGAAATAAGGTCGAAAAAATCTTTCCCCAATTCAATGTCGCTTTAAGAGGTTGATTAGGAAAAGTTCGTTTGGATCTGAACGGATGTAAGTTCCGTAGAAGCTCAAAAGCGTACTTTCGAAGTTCCATTTTGGCTGAGTAATGGTTACAACAATGGGTATTGCTATTCGGTTCTATTGTGTGGATTAGTTAGTGACGTTTTGAAATTTAATTTTTGAGCTGGTTTTGTATGTTTTTCGGATTTTTTTTTCTAAGGGACTCTTTATAGCTTACAAAGTTAAGTTCGTAATTGATACTTCATCGCTTTGTGTGGATTTTTTTCATTTATTAATATTCAAACAAGTTTCAACTACACAGTGCAACACTAAAATTGGGAAAACTATGTCTCTCGTTCTTTGTTTTGAAGAACACATCAAAACTAATAAACTCTTTAGGTCAACAGCGTTTAAAGCGATCTCATATTTACGTTTTGCTCCTTCGAAAGTTTTTCACAAAAATTAAAAAAAATAAATCAAAAAGTAACAATCAATTTTGTAAATTGATCCCTTTCGGAAGTTTTCTTTTATTTCTTCAGAAAAGTTGTAGATCAAGATAATTTATTTTTACTATGTAGAAGCAATCAATTTGAAAAACTTCACCCAGGGTCCAAAAACTACAAAATAGTCTAGAAATGTATAAGTTTTTGCTAGTTTTTTTTTAAATACTTTTTTTTCTGTTGGGAAATTACTGAACGAGAAACAATTCTGTTAATTAGTGAGTAGAAAATTTCTATATGAACAACTAAAAAAGAAAATGTTATAACTTTACAACAAATAAACAGCCCTCCACTGAAGAAGCCTACAAAAACAGCCGAAACGTCTGGAGAGAAGTAAAATTTGTTTTTGTTTTTCAAAAACCTGACTATTAAAAATTTAAATTTTAATCATTTAGTCGCAAACCAATATCAATATGCTTAACTGTATTTTGGCCAAGAATTCAAAGCTTATCCAAATTGATTTTTTTGAACAAAAAAAAAATAAATGCAAGCCATTGACGATCAGATAAAAAGGAAAATTCTGGGATAATATCCAAAAACAAATTTTAAAATTTTAAATAAATGTAGTTTTTTTTTTCAAACTTAACTTGCTCTTGAAATTCTCCCTTTGGAAATGTTTGGAATAAAAATGTTTGACTTAAAAGTTTGAATTTGACAATGAAACTGTTTGCTCTGGAAAAACTTTCTTCTAAAAACAAGTTTTTATTGCAATTAGGTTGACTAAATGAATCATTTTTTTCTATTTTTCATAAAGTACAGATTGTTTGAAGTTGTCTTAAACAGAGTTCAATCAAAGTTATTAGTTTAAGCTTGCCAGATTGCCCGGTTTAATCCTGGTTTGCCCGGATATTTAATTATAAAAAAATTGGGAATAGTGCGGCCCGGCCCGGTTGCCCGGATTTCATTGAAAAATGCCCGGATTTTGCCCGGATTTTTTTCACTTTGTTTGGCAAATCAAACAACAAAAAAAAAAAACAACAAACGACTCAAAAAAATTTTTTTTGGAAAATTTTATAAAAATAATCATGGTAGCTTTCTTGGAAATCTAAAATACGATGTAAAATCTGCCATTGGTTATTGATGAAAAATTCAAAACGTTTTCAGTTTTTTTTTCTTGATTTTTGTTGAGTATTTTCTAGATTTTGAAAAAAATTGCCCGGATTTGACCCGGATTTATTGTCGTCACTTTAAAATCAAATGCCTGGATTTTGTCAGGTTTTTATAAAAAAAAATGCCTGGTTTGTCCGGCCCGGATACGTACTGAAAAAATTCTGGGAACCTCAACGTAAAACAACGTCTTTCAAACAATGTTCAAAAGTGTTTGAAAAACTCCCAACAAACTAAAAAATCGAGATGTTTATTTTTATTTTAAGTAGAAATGTTTAAAAAGATCGTGAGATTCAATCAATTTATATAGATTTTTGAATTATGAACGATTAATTTTTTTTTCCTATGGTCTGATGTTAAATCAATTTATTGTCGAAATTTTTCCTTCAATTTCAACTGGGAACAAGAAAACTTCTCCATCTGAAATTTCAAAACATGTTTTTGATAAATTTTAAAGCAGATTTGAATTTATTTAATTCACACAAATTCAGTAAAAGTATTTTGAGCTTGTGACAATTCGATTTTATAGATTTAATGTCCCTTAATATTCTGAAAACTTTGTTTTTTTTTTTAATTTTTGAAAAAGTTTTTCGATCTTTAAAAAATCCTGAAATTTAATTTAAAAAAAAAATTGAAATAATTCTTTTCTTATTTGGGAATTGGATACGGACTTTCATAAAATATTTATTAAATTAAAGTTTTTATCCCGTATACGTTTCATTTAGTTTTCTCCTTTTAAAGCCCCTTTTTCAACACTTTTGAACATTCTTAAACTTTGTTTAGTTAAATTTTTGAAAGGGGTTGTCAACCTTAAAAAAATCCTGAAGTTTCAATATGGACCTCCTTAAATACTGATTTTGAAATATTTGAAATACTTCCGGACTCATTCTCAACCCACTTGATCTTATTTTTGTTCAAACTTTTTCTTTCAATTTTTCCTCATTTTTTGTTTTCTAATCATTTTTTTTTTTTATATTTTAAATAAATGAATCGAAAAATGAAGAGACAAAAAAGTGGATTATCTAAATAATGATCTTTTTTAAAAATGTATTTTCTAAAAATTTTTTTCCAATTTACTGATTTGAGATACAAGACAATTTTTTTTGTCTTTATTCAAAAAGCTAAAGAGATTCAAGGAAATGATAGTCAATTTTATGGTTTAAGATAGATTTACATTTTTTCCGATAACCTTTTTTTTATCTACTTTCGAAAAGTTTTAAGCCGAAAAGTTATTCTGTTTTTTTTTGGTTTCTCCATGCAAGCAGAAATTTTAAAAATAAATCAAGACAAATTTTTAATCTTTTTTTGTGTTGTTTTTTTCAAATCGTATGTTTTAAATTATTCTTGGAATTTAATTTTTTTAAATCTATTTTTGATCTCAGTTTTGTATGATTTTTGTCCTTATTGTTATCCTAACATTTTTCGATATTTGTTTACTTTCATTAAATTGTTGTCTCAATTGAGTCTTATTCGTGTAGCATTATTGTTTTATTTTGAATCTTAGTTTTTCCTTTTTTCCTCAGTGTTGCCAAATTTTTGTCTTTTTGTCTAATTTTGATGTCCTGTTTATTTCATTTTTGTGTATTATAATTTAAAAAAAAAATATTGTTGTCAAATATTTCTTTTAATTTTCCATCTTCCATATATGATTGACTTTGGTCTCAATTCTTTCTCCAAGTTTTTTTTTTTTCCAAATTACCTTTATTTTTCAAATTACAAAATGTTCATTTTTGTTGTTTTTGCTTATGGTTAGTTATAGTTAAATTACAAACAGCTTAGAAAAAATTCAAATGATTTCTGAAATGCTTTTCAAACAGGTGCTTGGAATTAAATCGCGCGTTTCTTATATTTTGTTTAAGCTTTTCCAAATCTCCAGTTCCTTTAGTTTCTATATTGAACGTTATAACTTCAGCTAATAACCGAAGTCCTGCTTTATATCTATAATTTTTAACTGAAATATTCAATGATAACAACTCATCCGGCTCAAATACATTTATCTTGAGATTTTGATTTAACGTAATTTTTAACCACTTCCAAATTAAGATAGAATTTGTACAGAATTTTATTATATGACTTGTTGTTTGTAAAGTTCCGCAGTTCTCGCAGTTTGAAGAATCATTACCGTTTATATTATTACGTAAAAGCTTTACTTTGTTTGGTATAATATCTTTATACACTCTGAACAGTACATCTTTATTTTTAAAGCTGAGAAAATTACTATCCAAATTAGCTAACATGTTTTCCCAGCACATCGACGGTAGATCTTTTTGGACTTTGCATTCAATCTTCAAATTGTCAATAAAATAATCGTATAATTTCTTGGAGCTATTCAAGTGATCATCGTTTTTCAAATTATTAGCTACGCAAATCCAACTTTTCATGTTTTTGGATAATTTCATGTTGTATTTTTGATTAAGCATAAATTCATCTACTGTAAATGTATTATTTTCTTTTTGATATAAAATATTTTTCACAAACAATGCCTTGGATTTAGATTCAACATCGATTAAAGCTAAACCACCTTTGTACACAGGCAAATACAACTCGTTTCTTGGCACTTTGAAAATTGTTGACGACCATAAAAAACGTCCGCACATCATTTTGATCTGAGCCAGATATTTATTCTCTGGGGGAAAAACCTGACATATGTACCATAATTTTGACAATATAAATACATTTAATAGATTAACTTTTTCAAAAAGGGTTATGTTACGTGAACAATGTAGAGATGTTATATACTTCAATTTATTAACGTAAGAATGATAGTTTCTCTCCAATAAAAGTTTGATATTTTGAAATATTTCCACGCCTAAGATTTTTATTGATTCTTTTTCTTGAATTATATGGGGCCCAGTCATACATGAGTTAAATCTTAAAAAATATGATTTTGATAAGTTCAGTTTTATTTTAGAGTAAATACTAAAATAGCTGACTATCTCTAGAGCTGTATCGAACTCATTATTGTTCTTTATTAAAATATTTATATCGTCTGCATAGGATATAACATTAATAAATTTATTTCCTATGAGACATCCAGGTATATTCTCACTCAGTTTCCTAATTAATGGTTCAATATATAATGAAAACAAAGCCATACTCAGTGGGCATCCTTGCCGCACTGAGCTCTGAATTGATATTAAAGGAGTAAAAAACCCGTTGAAAAGAACTTTAGAATAAGCATTTTTATATAGACGTTTCAAACAATTAATAAAAGAAACCGGAAAATTGAATTTGTCTAAAACTGCCCAAAGAAAGTCATGATCTACACGATCAAATGCTTTCTCTAAGTCAAGGCTTAACAATACGGCTTTAAATCGCTTTGACGAGTTTGATTGAATCAAGATATTTCTTAAATCTTTCAAGTTATCAACACACGATCTGTTATCAACAGCTGCAGATTGCCCTTTGCCTATTAGTTTTATCATTAAAGGTCTAACTCTATTCCAAAGAATTTAAGTGAAAAGTTTGCTATCTGCGTTGAGCATACTAATAGGTCTACGATTTGCAAGATCATAAATATCTCCTTTTTTAGGGACGAGTGTAATGATACCTTCATAAAATAATTTATCTGGATTTGTGTTACCTTGCAAATATAGATTGAATAGAGCTACTAAGTCATTTTTTAATAACTCAAAGAAAACGCTATAGAAATTGTAACATAAACCATCAGGGCCTGGACTACTTTTTTTAGATGCTGTTTCAATTACTGTTTTTAACTCATCACAAGTTATGGGTCTTGTTAATATTTGCTGATCAATATCGTTCATTCTATTATTTATTGTATTTAAAATATTTTCATAGTCATTTCGAATGTCTGGGAGTTTTTTGAAAATGTTGCTGAAATATTCATAAATTGTTGATCTTAACTTATTCGTATCATTAGTTATCTGATTTTCGATCCTAAGTTTCAAAGTATTTGAATTTGCGGTTCTGTTTAGTCTATTAGCAATTTGAAAAATACTTAATTTTTCTTCATCATATAATGTATGTGCTTTTAATTTGTAGTTAAGAGCGTTCATATTTCTTACTTGGAAGTCTAGAATTTTTGATTTGACAATTTTCATATCTGACTGAACGTTTAAACCTAAAGTTTGTTTTTTAAATAATTCAAAAAGACAATTATCATAGAAATTTTTTTCTCGATAAAATTGTTGGTTTCTCAGGAAGTTTTCTTTTTTGAAAAATTTTTTAATGCTTGTTTTTGCATGGGTATTCCACCAGTAATTGATATCTTCATAAGATCTTCTGGATTGCAATTCTAAATACATTTCTTTAAATTTATCGAATATATCTTCATTTTTAAACACATTTAAATTTAGTTTCCAATATCCTTTACCTATGAAAGCAAAACTATTAGAATTATCGACATTACATTTCATTATGACACCGTGATGGCCAGAAAAATTCAAAGGAACTGTGTGGATTTCTTTGATAAATGAAATAAACTCTGATGATGCGTATATTCTATCCAGTCTAGAACTCGAATCTCCCCTGACGAACGTGAATATAGTATTATTCTGTTTAATTTTCTTTTCAACATCTATCAATTTTAATGACGAAACAAGTTTTTTTAATCCACTGGATACGTTTTTAACTAAACCATTTGTGTCTTCCGGTAACAAAATACAATTGAAATCCCCCAGAATTACATTTTCTTTATTATTTGACAAGTGCACTAAAATTTCCTGTGTAAAAAGGTGATCTCTTTCTTTTTTAAACCCGCTCCCAGAATGGGCGTAAACATTTATCAGGTTAGTGCTTCCAATGCAAGTAGAAATAATTCTTCCATTTGTGTTGAGAATAACATTTGAAAATTGAATGTTTTTCCGTATTAGAATTGCAGTTCCTTTACCGTCTTCACTGATATTTACTAATGCTTGATGGGAATTCAAAAAATTGAAATTCTCAAAGGAAACTTCTTGTAAACACACAACATCAACATCAAAATCTCTAACAAAATCTCTCAATAGTAGTTTTTTTGCCATTGAGCTGATAGCATTGAGGTTAATAGTCGCGATCGATTGAGTAAAATGCATTTCTGAATTTGTGGAGGAGCTTAAACAAAAATTGGGAAAAATATTATGGCAATAATAACGAAAAACCGAGTACGAAAACCATCATTTGAAAATCTTCTAAACTTACGTTTGAAAAGCAACTTGGTCCTACAGGCTTGGTGGTCGTCATCTCACTTCTTACCAGCGGTCGTGCTACGCGTGCTGATACCATCGATCGGACTCGGCGCTGTCTTCATCTCCTTTTTGCCTTTACGTTTGTCTTTCGGCGAACTATCCGAGTCGGTGCTGGAGGTCGTATCCGATGAGCGTTTCAGCGTCTGTTGTTCAACTTCCATATCATCATCGTCGACAGCAACACCATCCAACGATGCGCTATCAGGATTGGGACTGGTCACGTGCGAGCTACGATCGTTTTTTTCCAACGGTTGCGGCACTTCGTGCTTGTCAGGTTCGGCAGTTGAGTTGGTGATTTCTTTTTCGGTTCGTTTAATATTCGGGAGTGGAAGTGATGTCATGTTCGGCTTCAGTATGGTTGAACTCGAGGATGCTCCAAGAATACCATTGGCAACTACCTGGCTGTATGCCCCATTTTGAACTGTTTTCAACTTGATGAGCTTAGGACAATCTGCTTTCAAATGGCCCTCACCTTTGCAGAAAAAGCACCTGTTCTTAAGGCCCTCGTAGTACAATCGCGCCTTAAAGTGTCCAATGAATAAGTTAGCGGGTATCTCCTTGGTTATTTCCATATGGACCCCTCTGATGCCACTGTAGACTTGAAATCCATATTCTGCCGGAAACTTTTCGCGCACATGTTGCCTTACCGTTCCGAAATGGCCCAAAGCCGAAGCGATTTCCTTTTCCTCTATTTCTGGGGGCAAGTTGAAAATTCGTACGTAACGAAAAAGACTGCTCGCAATTTCCAATTTCACCGAGGTAATCGTTCCATCTTCATATCCAAAATCGTATTGTTCCTGAAGGCTGCTGGAAAACATGTTGAAGGCCGTTTCGTCCAGAAATTTCAGATAGAAACATCTTTCATTCTCGTCCTTATATATCGAGTGCACTTGTGCTGCCGATATCTTTAACTTGTTACCGACAAACCGTAATACATCAAGATAAGCTGGAGCCTTAGCGGTTGGACCGAAAGCAATTTTGAACGTATATTTTCGGGTTTTGTCCATGATGGAATAACGCAGTAAATTCCGTGAAGAAGAAAAAATTCCACAAACTGTGGATTGACAACTGACTAGGTTCGGAGCGAAGATAAATTGCGTTCGTTCGTACCAACGTCCGAGCGTAAACTGAAGTTGATTTAAAATATCTTTTTAATTTTTTCTCCAAGATTTTATGTCACTTTTGTCGCGTTATCCATCTTATTTTATTTTTTTTTATTTGTGCCTATTTTCTTTTTAATGTGATATTTAAATCTAATTATGATCCCATTTGTATCTGGCTTCTATCTCAGTATTGCCTTATTGCATATCCAAATTTAATCCCGTTTTTTTTCATATTTCATTTCTTCTATTTTTTTTATTCCCACTTTTGTCCTCTCGTCATCAAAAGATTTATCCCGACTTCGATAAGATACGATACGATTGTTTTCCCCTTTATTTGTAGTTTTTTTTTTTTAGATTGAGCGTCCAAGGTTGCCGAAATCACAGAAAAATCTATAATTTCACAGAATATTTAGCCAAATTTCATCACAGAATCTGTGTCACAGAACACAGAATTTTTGGAATATTCACTGATTCTACGGAATTTTAAAATTTTGAACGTTTTATTTTTCAAAATTATATTTTTAATGTAAGTTTATATTTTGAATTATTATCTTTAAATTGGAGAATATGATTTAACTGGTAATGTTAATTGATTTTTCTTAATTAAAATGTAAAAAAGACGCAATTTGACATGACCTTTGAATGAAATTAACGGAAAAAGCATCACAGAAAATCGTCACAGAATTTTTGGGAAAAATCACAGAAAGTCAGATTTTTTTATCATCAAAACACAGAGTTTTTTCTCGGGAACCTTGCGAGCGTCTCGGTTTTGTCTTTAGCTATTTTTCAGTATCTGTAATTTATGTTCCATTATTTCTTTATTTTTGTCTCATTTTGATTTTGTTTTGTCTGGTGGATGACTTCTTTTAGTCGTTTTAGTCAGATTTTCATCCCATTTTGGCACCTTTTTTTAAATGTTGTTTTATTACAAAATTCAATTTTTTTTTCAATTTCCTATCAATCTTTATTTTTTATCTCAATTCTCAAATATTTTTATTGAATTCGTCAAAACGAAAACAATAATTTGAAAAGATTTTCACAATAATATCTTTTTTATGGTTTTACTCATTATTTTTTATTTCATATTTGTCTGTTTTTGTCTCCTGATTGTCATTTTTTCGATTGTTCTATTTATTTGCTAATATTGAATTTAATATTTTTTTTCAAACGAGTACTAGCGGTGATTTTAGAATATTATAGTTATTTTTCTAGCTCCAATCTCTGATTAAACATCTTTTCCACTTTTCAATGAAAAATGGGCAGATTGAATTTTTCATCTGATTGCAATGGCTGGCTGGATTGACTCGATTCATCGAAATCGAAACTTTTTCCAACATTCCGACATCGAAACTTTTTCCAACAAAATAGATGGGGGCAATCTTTCTTTGAACCAGCAGAAATCCGGATGTGACAGATAAGGAGAAACTTCCCAACTTTTCCTTCTAGGAGCAGGGAAGCTGCTGAGATTCAAAATGAATTGACCCAGAGATTGACAACTCATCCCTAGCCAAACTTTGGTCTTGTTATTGTGGTATATTTTTCTCCAACATTGCTGCGTTTATTTGAGCTAGATTCACGAATAATTGAACGCTTTCATGAACTTTTCCCGTATATTTCTGGGCTGTTTTCTTTTTGGAAATGGGCTAGGGATGGTTGAAAGACTGAGGGCATTTGTCTATTTGTTTCCGTGATGTGTTTACTATCCTCCTCTCTACTCAACTGTCCCAACTAACTGAATGGAAGAAATTTCATGCTCTAATTGATGATTGATCGAGATACTTAATTGAATTGAATTTGTGTACGATTGAAACCAATTGATATTTAGGTAACCGAGTTTTGTTTTATTGAATTCTTTCCTAGAAAAAATCCGATATCTTCAATTGCATTTTTTGTTTGAAACTTTCTAATTTAAATAGAAAATCTTTTAGTCTTATAGGGTTTAGTTTTTCAATAATCGGTAAATTTGCAGTCAAATTTTTCAGATATTTATTTGTTAGATTTTGTACCAGACATCAACCTTTTATTGAATTTTGTAAAAAAATGCAAGAAGAAATTTAAAAACAAAATTTTTATTTACGATAAACGTTATAAGGATAACATTACCATATCCAACAAACAGCAATCGAATAGTCCCTAATGTGCTTCGAAGGTTGAACTATAAAACTTCAGACAACTATGGAACTGCACTTTTCGAAGCAAGTTAGCGAAAACAAAAATTGCCCGTCAACTTTTATTGGCTCAGTTTTCCGTTTGTTTTCCCATCGACCGATTTCCCCTATAACATTTGGCAGAATGTCATTTTTCCAGCTTCTAGAGCAAACTTTTGCAATATTATCCATGGCTGAGAATGTGCAAAAACTTTTTCCTAGGATGTGAATTTTTCAAGATCAACTTGATTTGATGTGCAATGTTGCACTTTTGGAAAGGATGAAACTTTGGACTACATTTGCCATTTTATTTCTCGTGCAACATTTCGCTGCCCAATTGAGAAAGTTGATATGGAGTGTGGGTTGAGCGATAAAAATCCTCAAATGTCTCATAAAAAAACTTCAGAAATAAAAAATTAAAAAAGAAAAATACTAAAAAAAAGACAGACAAAAATACAAAAATATTTAAAAAATTAACAGAAACTAAAAAAAAAAGAAAAAAATGACAGAAAAGACAAAAATGACAAAAATGACGCAAAATTACAAGAATGACAAAAATGACAGAAAAGACAAAAATGACAAAAATGACAAAAATGACAAAAATGACAAAAATGACAAAAATGACAAAAATGACAAAAATGACAAAAATGACAAAAATGACAAAAATGACAAAAATGACAAAAATGACAAAAATGACAAAAATGACAAAAATGACAAAAATGACAAAAATGACAAAAATGACAAAAATGACAAAAATGACAAAAATGACAAAAATGACAAAAATGACAAAAATGACAAAAATGACAAAAATGACAAAAATGACAAAAATGACAAAAATGACAAAAATGACAAAAATGACAAAAATGACAAAAATGACAAAAATGACAAAAATGACAAAAATGACAAAAATGACAAAAATGACAAAAATGACAAAAATGACAAAAATGACAAAAATGACAAAAATGACAAAAATGACAAAAATGACAAAAATGACAAAAATGACAAAAATGACAAAAATGACAAAAATGACAAAAATGACAAAAATGACAAAAATGACAAAAATGACAAAAATGACAAAAATGACAAAAATGACAAAAATGACAAAAATGACAAAAATGACATAAATTACAAAAATTACAAAAATTACAAAAATTACAAAAATTACAAAAATTACAAAATCTACAAAAATTACAAAAATTACAAAAATTACAAAAATTACAAAAATTACAAAATCTACAAAAATTACAAAAATTACAAAAATTACAAAAATTACAAAAATTACAAAAATTACAAAAATTACAAAAATTACAAAAATTACAAAAATTACAAAAATTACAAAAATTACAAAAATAACAAAAATTACAAAAATTACAAAAATTACAAAAATTACAAAAATTACAAAAATTACAAAAATTACAAAAATTACAAAAATTACAAAAATTACAAAAATTACAAAAATTACAAAAATTACAAAAATTACAAAAATTACAAAAATTACAAAAATTACAAAAATTACAAAAATTACAAAAATTACAAAAATTACAAAAATTACAAAAATTACAAAAATTACAAAAATTACAAAAATTACAAAAATTACAAAAATTACAAAAATTACAAAAATTACAAAAATTACAAAAATTACAAAAATTACAAAAATTACAAAAATTACAAAAATTACAAAAATTACAAAAATTACAAAAATTACAAAAATTACAAAAATTACAAAAATTACAAAAATTACAAAAATTACAAAAATTACAAAAATTACAAAATCTACAAAAATTACAAAAATTACAAAAATTACAAAAATTACAAAAATTACAAAAATTACAAAAATTACAAAAATTACAAAAATTACAAAAATTACAAAAATTACAAAAATTACAAAAATTACAAAAATTACAAAAATTACAAAAATTACAAAAATTACAAAAATTACAAAAATGACAAAAATTACAAAAATTACAAAAATTACAAAAATTACAAAAATTACAAAAATTACAAAAATTACAAAAATTACAAAAATTACAAAAATTACAAAAATTACAAAAATTACAAAAATTACAAAAATTACAAAAATTACAAAAATTACAAAAATTACAAAAATTACAAAAATTACAAAAATTACAAAAATTACAAAAATTACAAAAATCACAAAAATTACAAAAATGACAAAAATTACAAAAATTACAAAAATAACAAAAATTACAAAAATTACAAAAATTACAAAAATTACAAAAATGACAAAAATTACAAAAAATACAAAAATTACAACAATTACAAAAACTACAAAAATTACAAAAATTACAAAAATTACAAAAATTACAAAAATTACAAAAATTACAAAAATTACAAAAATTACAAAAATTACAAAAATTACAAAAATTACAAAAATTACAAAAATTACAAAAATTACAAAAATTACAAAAATTACAAAAATTACAAAAATTACAAAAATTACAAAAATTACAAAAATACAAAAATTACAACAATTAAAAAACTACAAAAATTACAAAAATTACAAAAATTACAAAAATTAAAAAAATTACAAAAATTACAAAATCTACAAAAATTACAAAAATTACAAAAATAACAAAAATTACAAAAATTACAGAAATTACAAAAATAACAAAAATGACAAAAATGACAAAAATTACAAAAATTACAAAAATTACAAAAATTACAAAAATTACAAAAATTACAAAAATTACAAAAATTACAAAAATTACAAAAATTACAAAAATTACAAAAATTACAAAAATTACAAAAATTACAAAAATGACAAAAATTACAAAAATTACAAAAATTACAAAAATTACAAAAATTACAAAAATTACAAAAATTACAAAAATTACAAAAATTACAAAAATTACAAAAATTACAAAAATTACAAAAATTACAAAAATTACATAAACTACAAAAATTACAAAAATGACAAAAATGACAAAAATGACAAAAATTACAAAAATTACAAAAATTACAAAAATTACAAAAATTACAAAAATGACAAAAATTACAAAAATTACAAAAATTACAAAAATTACAAAAATGACAAAAATGACAAAAATGACAAAAATGACAAAAATGACAAAAATGACAAAAATGACAAAAATGACAAAAATGACAAAAATGACAAAAATGACAAAAATGACAAAAATGACAAAAATGACAAAAATGACAAAAATGACAAAAATGACAAAAATGACAAAAATGACAAAAATGACAAAAATGACAAAAATGACAAAAATGACAAAAATGACAAAAATGACAAAAATGACAAAAATGACAAAAATGACAAAAATGACAAAAATGACAAAAATGACAAAAATGACAAAAATGACAAAAATGACCAAAATTACAAAAATTACAAAAATTAGAAAAATTTCAAAAATTTCAAAAATTACAAAAATTACAAAAATTACAAAAATTACAAAAATTACAAAAATTACAAAAATTACAAAAATTACAAAAATTACAAAATTACAAAAATTACAAAAATGACCAAAATGACAAAAATGACAAAAATGACAAAAATGACAAAAATGACAAAAATGACAAAAATGACAAAAATGACAAAAATGACAAAAATGACAAAAATGACAAAAATGACAAAAATGACAAAAATGACAAAAATGACAAAAATGACAAAAATGACAAAAATGACAAAAATGACAAAAATGACAAAAATGACAAAAATGACAAAAATGACAAAAATGACAAAAATGTCAAAAATGTCAAAAATGACAAAAATGACAAAAATGACAAAAATGACAAAAATGACAAAAATGACAAAAATGACAAAAATGACAAAAATGACAACAATGACAAAAATGACAAAAATGACAAAAATGACAAAAATGACAAAAATGACAAAAATGACAATAATGACAAAAATGACAAAAATGACAAAAACGACAAAAATGACAAAAATGACAAAAATGACAAAAATGACAAAAATGACAAAAATGACAAAAATGACAAAAATGACAAAAATGACAAAAATGACAAAAATGACAAAAATGACAAAAATGACAAAAATGACAAAAATGACAAAAATGACAAAAATGACAAAAATGACAAAAATGACAAAAATGACAAAAATGACAAAAATGACAAAAATGACAAAAATGACAAAAATGACAATAATGACAAAAATGACAAAAATGACAAAAACGACAAAAATGACAAAAATGACAAAAATGACAAAAATGACAAAAATGACAAAAATTACAAAAATGACAAAAATGACAAAAATGACAAAAATTACAAAAATGACAAAAATGACAAAAATGACAAAAATGACAAAAATGACACAAAGGACAAAAATGACAAATATGACAAAAATGACAAAAATGACAAAATTACAAAAATGACAAAACTTACCAAAATGACAAAAATTACAAAATATACAAAAATGACAAAAATTACACTTATAAGAAAAAAATTCTCCAAAATCGTCAAAGATATCCCAAACAGACTGCTTAAAATTTTCCCAATTTAGTATGGTCCATACTGTATCTTGGTTCTGACTCTTTCTCTGGCGTTATTCTTAGTCCGGTCCTGATTCTGATCCCGGTTTTGGTAGTTGTCTTGATTCTGATCTGATTTAAGTCTAAGTACTGCTCCTGGTCATGGTCCTCATCATGGTTTTGATTCTGAACCTGGTCCCTATCTCAGCCCTGGTTTTGGTCTTTGTTTTGTTCTTGGTTATGTTTCTATATCTGATTATGGTCCTTGTCCTGTCTTGATCTTGTTTCTGGAACTACTTCTGGTCCTTATTTTAGTCTCAGACATGGTTTTGGACTTGGATTTCGGTTCCGTTCCTTGTCTTCTGGTTCTGGTCCATTTCTAGGTATTCATCCTGTTCCTGATCCTGAAACTGCTTTTGGTCCTGATCTAAGTTCGAACCTGTTCCTAATCTTGATCCTGATCTTCTTTTTGATTCTGTTTTGAGAAGCAGAACTGAGAAGTCTCTGATATTCAGGTTTTTTTTTTTTCAATTTTAACCTTTACCATTTTTTTCGATATTTTTCTTCTCAGAAAGGTTAAAATTTACGCATTTTCCACGTTCAGGACTTTCGGGGGGGAAGCCCTTGAAGGCGTTCGATACACTGGAACAAAAAACAGTAGGAGAAAAAAACCAACAAAGCACCAAAAGTACAACTACAACTAACGAAGCCATTCGATACCGAAGTCTGTCTATCAGTCTGGCCAGAACTTGCTTCAGGCTTCCAGTACCAATCCGGGTTTACGACTGTCAACAACCTCGCTAGCTCGGTTTGTCGTCGTCACCATCAATTCTGGATTTTTCCTTGTTCTTTTTTGCTTCACTTTACAATTTGTGAAGAGAACGATTCCTAGTTGGAAACAATTGAATCTAACACGAAAAAAAGTTAGAGAAGAAAGTAACGTTCCAGTGCCATTTTTCAAATCAAATAATCCGGCAATAAAATTTATTCTCACTTTCTCGGGGTTCAGTTTTCCTCGAGCTTAGTAACGTTTAGTCGTAAATTAAAGAAAAAAAGATCGTTAGGATTTCTGCAGTTGGATTATTCTAGCATTTGTGAAGGAGAAGAAAAATCCTCCAGGATTTGAACACTGGTCCCGAGTTTGGAACGGAAAAACGCATCCCGCGGGGCGACAATAAACTTTTGAGCTGAATCAGCCGGCAGAATTCTGACAAACAGTTTTTTTTTGGATGTGTTTTTCGCAATTTCTGTCTCCGACAGATTGCTGAAGTGGTTAAAAACTACACAGAAAAAAAGAGTTAACGTGACACAGTTTGCTTTCGAGGAAAAGTGCAACGGAATTTTCATTTTCTTCGTTGAGGTTCGGTGTCTCAAGTGAGATTTTAAAGGGAAAAAGTGCTAAGCTTACTTCAAGTTCGCAAGCTTGGGACGACAACGTCGCAGACGTTCGAGAAAAAAAGCGAAATGATAACACAGTATAGTAAGACGGGGTTGGAAAAAGGGGGTGGTTGGTAAAATGGATTCCTAATGTGATTAGTAGCAGTTTGCTGCTTCTCGTTTGGTTTCTTTCCTTTTTCCCTGCAGCGAACGAGGTGGAAAATGTAATAAAAACAAGATTGCAGCCAAGAAAAAGGAGTTTGTGGAAGCGAAAAAAAACTCGAGCAAGTCCTTCTAGTGGTTGGTTGAAAAGCGTTCGTTCGTTACTTTAAGAGAGAGTGTGTTTGTGGGTGCGTGGGAAAATTGCAACGAAAACCTTCTCCTGTTGCCTGTGATTAAATCAAACGAGGTGTTGAACATTCTCCGCTTTAAACGCAAAACAAAATCTACCGAATGGTGGGTGCAAAGTGGAAGAAGACCGATGTTGGGTAGACGAGAAAAGGCGATGGATTTTATCAAAAGTAAGTGAGCATGATGTGTTCTTTATGCGAGTAAGAGTAGGTAAACTACCAACTTTCATTAACCAATTTGGCTCAGGTTGAAGCGTAGTTTTTCCTTGACTGCTGCTAATAGATCGAGCGATGGACAGAATGAATTGGTTCTTGTACTCTGAGGCTTAACTTGAAGAAAGGTACTTTCAAGAGCTGTTGAGCTTGAAAATTTCTATGTTATTGAACGACCATCAATAATCTTCAATGGCCAATGATTGCTTGTTTTATAATGTATATTGACGTTGGTAATTTTGGCTTGAAACAAGTAAGGTCGTTTCGATGTGTTTGATACCGATCAACGAAACATAAATTGAAAAAAACATCGCATTGCTAGGAAATATGTTAACCCAGAAAATCTCATAAATATATCCATATTCAGAATAAATGTTAAAAAATGCTTAAGAGACGATTTATGAAAGATTGACTGTCATCTGAGGAAAAATGACAAAAAAGACAGTCAAAGTAACAGGGTACGATTTTTTTTAATCCATAAAACTTCTTATCCTTGATTTTACATTTTTAATAAAATGAGAATATTTCTAATTGATTATTGATAAGGAAAGAGAAATTATTTCTGCATCCAAATGTAGGCACTTTGCTCGAAACGGTATCAGAAACTTTTTCTGTAAATATATATATGTATAGATATATATTTTTAAATTACGATTTACACTTATGCAAAAATAGAATGTGAATTTCCCAGCCATTTTAACGTTCCAAGAAATCGGGAAATATGACGATAAATCCCGGGAAAAATTTAAAATGAAGATTTAAACACTTCACTGGATACGAAATCGTGTCTGTATTAAGGTTGCCAGAATTTTTTCAGCACATACCCGGGCCGGACAATCCGGGCTATTTTTTATCTAAAAACTTGGCAAAATCCGGGCATTCGATTCCTAAATGTCGACCAAAACTCCGGGCAAAATCATTTAAACAATATTTTTTTTCATCAGTATTTTCAAATCTTTTTTTACGCTTTCAGGAAAAACTTTTCATGGTTATTTTTATTACATTTGTTCAAAAATTTGGTTTTAGACGCATAAATAAAAAAATTTACAATGAAATTAGTTTTTTTGTTTGTTTATTTTGGCAAATAATGTGAAAAAATCCAGGCAAAATCCGGGCATTTTCTATGAAATTCGGGCAACCGGGCCGGGCCGGACTTTTGTCAAATGTTGAGTCAAATGTTCGGGCAAACCCGGATAAAACCGGGCAATCTGGCAACCTTACTATATGGCATTTTAAGTTTGTAAGTAGAAGTATTGGAAAAAATGAAATTATTTTTTATGCCTTTAAAATTCAATTAACAATTACTCAGTACAATTAATCAGTATCCTTGCTCTCAATCTGATCCATTTTTACAATTTAGATCGTGTTTATTGGCTTCGGTAATTTCCGGGATTTGTAGCCTTCCGGAGTTTCGGGAGCACCCGAATCATTTTTATTCCCGGGAATTTCCGGATAGGACGCTCTCAAAAGAAATAATCGATTGATAATATTTTTTTTCATATTTAAGTAACCCTCGAGAGCCCAATCCTCTTTTAAGATAGGGTACAGTAAAATAGTCGTTAATCCTCATCAGAAAAATCAGTTTTACAGTATTTTTTTCACTAATTGACTAAAAATATTTAGATCTATCAATCCTTGTTATTGAAAACAAACAGACTAGCACTTTTAAAGAATAACAGCTAAGAGAAGCTTAAAAACATTTAAAAACTGTATATTGACCTATTTTTAGAAAAGTTATCAATTTTGTAGCCTCAGAAATCCTTGGTCAATGTGTGTTTTGATCTAAAAAAAAAAATGATAGGCAGTTGGGTCAAAAAGTTTTCACCATTCTAGGTTGATTTTAAGAAGAAAAAAAACCGAAGTTAGGAAGGAGAGGAAATATTTTGTTTAATATATGTAAATTGAAATAGCCCACTTATTGGTGGGCCAATTTCAACAAAACTACACAAAAATATTGATTTAAATCAGTGTTAACGTGTTTCAAAATTTAGAAAAAGTGTGATTGAAGTGTATGGAAACTACAACCGGAAAAGTATAGTATAGAAAGACAAGTTTCTTAGCCCGTAAGGAAAAATGTTAAAAAATGATCTCAACTATGAAGATTTGTATTCATAAAACTAAGCTTATGTGATTGGTTCAGCTTAAAAAAATTGGGTTCCAGACTATGGTTGCCTGATTTTTTTCAGCACGTATCCGGGCCGGACAAATTTTATCTAAAAATCAGGCAAAATACGAGCATTCAATTTCAAAAATGTCGACCAAAAAAAAATTATTCTCTTCAAATTTACCAGTTAGTTTTAAAGTGCATTTGAGGCTTTCAAAAAACCTTTCATGATAATTTTTATGAAACTTGATCAAAAAAATTCGTTTTGGACGCATAAATAAAAGTATTTTACAACACTATTTGTGTTTTAAAGTTTGATTCCAGAATGAGAATGAGAATAAATCGGGCAAAAACCGGGCTTTTCCAATGAATTTTAGGCAACCAGGTCGGACCGGACTTTTCTTAAATTTTGTATTAAATATCCGGACAAACTTGGATGAAACCGAGCCATCTGGCAACCTTATGCTAGAGAGAAAAAACACAAATTCATATGAATCTGCAATAAATGTTTGATTCATAAACCAAAGTTTTTCTATATTTTTTTTAAATTTTCTCATTTCACTCTTCACTTTCAGCAACTTTTAGCAGCATGAAATAGATCAAAAATTTTCGGAACCAACCCAACAAGAAGGAAAACACCAACAATTATTTGATTAGCCCTCAAAACAACTTCAAAATTTTCAAAATTTCTTTCGATAAGCTTAAAGTTTTGCTAAGTAATTCAAACTAGGTAGGAGATAACAAGAATAAATTATATTTTTTGTTTACAAGAAACGATACATATTGTTTTAAATACTTTGATGAATTATCATAAGATTACCTTCATTCCCTGCATAGAAAGTATTTAGATCAAACGAATGGTTTTCGAGATACATGCATTCGTTACTGTCTCATTTTTAAAAGAACTAGGCGTTAGAAAATGACAAAGCATACAGATTAGAGTGACCTTCTCAACTATTTGGACAAACGAATACTCGGTTGAATATTTTGTAAAGTTTACAAGGAGAAACAAATGCGATTATTTCGATTTCCTTCTATTTCTTCGATCTACATACCCCTCATGTGTGAGTCGATTGATTTCAATCGGATAATATATTACAAAATATTTTTCAAGAAGGATTTTCAAAATGCAACTGATTCAACTGCATAAATGAAAGGACATCAGATGTCTTGTCTAGGGCGTTTATCATCAAAGGGATTGGGTTGCTACGAAATCTAGAATAAAAACCTGTCGAATGGATGCCAAACAATTTGATATTGCTTATTTGATATCGAATTAAATGGAGGTTGAATATTAGCAAGTCATCTTACAAAAAAGTTGTTAAAACAACGATGATCTTCAACCTTAAGCATACCATACTTTCTATCACACGGTCGAGCAATTCAGGATGGTTTTAAAGAAAAAAAAGTACCAATAGGGCAAATCTGAAAATAATCAAGCATTATTTAAAAACATACAAAGAAAATAAACTTAAAATTTATTTTTTCATTGAATTACAGCAGCGGTGTAAAAATCGAATCTAAAGATCAAACAAAAATTTATAATAATTTCAAATAATTTTAAAACCTGTTCTTGATTACAACATCTAAAAACTATCTGAAAGAAATTTGAGTTTTTTATTTGATTTAGCAAATCTTCTGAATAAACCAGGACAAAATCCTGTAAGTTTAAAACAATATCTGGGCTTCTTGGCCTGATTTGGCTCATCTCAAATTCTCTATTTGATTCATGGGCAAGCCTGGATACATCAAGAAAATCTGGAATAAACGATACGATAATCAAAGTATGAAGCGATTTTTCTATGTTCGATCTACAGTGAAAGATACCCTGATACAGCTAAATATTCGGCCTATTCGGCTTTATTCACCAAATATTCGGCCAACCGGTACATATCTAATACAGATCTACACAAAAAAGACTTAAATGGAAAAAAGGCCAAAAATGACAATTTTTTCATAAATAAAAAAAATTACAGAATTGAAACTATAAACGGCTTCTTAAAACTTAATTTTCCTAAATTATCATACTGCTTTTACATCAAAAGTTTTTAAGGTTGATGAGCTGCATACATTTAGGGGTAAAAAAAATACTAGATACATAAAATTCTTCTAGCTGAAATCTTTAAAAGTAATGTTGGGATGGAAAACATTATGAAATTTACAAACGCGCGATGCAAAACAACCATACTTATTCCAGCTTATGGAAACGATATTTAATAGGTGAATCTTTGATTAGCATTTTCATGCATTTAAGCCTAGATTGGTTACTGAACTATAAAAATATTTAATTTAAAACAATTGTTGATTGTACGAAAAATATTTTTACACCAACAGTATTGGTATATGATAATCAAACCAATATAAAGTTGGTGTATCATTAAGCCAATCCATCATACTGGGTAATAAATTTACGGCATCGCAAAATGTTAAAATTTGTACATCTACTGATCGATTTTTTAAATTTCCTTTGAGAATCCAAAACTAAAAAAAAAAAAAACTACCGCACGATGTGAGAAACTATGTCATCAGCACTTTAATCTCGTTTAATGATAATTTTATTACATTATATTAAAATAAAAATTATGAACATGAACAAAATGTATGGAAGGATTCGGTTTTCTTTTATGACCATATTCGAATATATGCTCATTAGTTTTATTTGGAATATAAGTATTAAACATAACACGATTTAGTTTTTTTTTAAATTTTTATTTGTGACACTTTATGATTGAATTTAATTCTTTTGATTTGATATTCATTTAAAATTAAAAAATACTTGGACTTTATTATTAGAAGGATCTTTTGAGTCTTTATCAAAAATTAGGATAGTTGTTGAAATTAATCATTCGCCATCTCAGGTCAGAATGGTAGAATATTTTTTAGAATCGATGATGATATTGATGCTGAATTTACATATCTTTCAAATCAAAAGAATACGAGCGCAAAATCAACGACCTAGGGAAATTTTTTTTAAATACTAAATAGTAGCTTATTCCATGTGTAAGTACCGTCAACCGGGGCAACATGCAACATTTTTCAACTTCAATGGCTTCTAAAATCTTAATGCTTACAGATAATCATACGTCTTGTACATCAAAAGTTTTAAGGTTGATGGGACACCAAACTGACGTAGTCAAAAAAAAATATTGGTTTTACCAGTTATTTTTAAATTTACAAAAGCCTGCGATTTTCACCATACTAAGAAAAAGGGGTTAGTTGCAACAAACTCTGTAATTAATGAAAAATCATATGAAAACGTTTGAAAATTTAACGTTTTTGATACATTTGTGATGTCATAACGCATAAAGCACCAATTGCAGTAATTTTTGGTTTTGTTTGAATTAAATTTTTCATTTTTCTGTCAAAAATATTTTTAAGAAAAAAGTGTTAATCTGCTGCATACATTTAGGGGTAAAAAATACTACAAATTATTCTATAATCTTAAACCATGTAAATAAATCTTAGGATGGATTAAATTTTAATGTTAACAAACGCATAATGCAAAACAATCATATTCCAGTACATGGAAACGCGATTTACGAGATTTAGTTCTGATTTGCATTTTGTTGCATTTTGCCCCAGTCAGCTAACTGAATTATAAAAATATTTATTTAAAAAAAATTGGTGATTGTTCGAAAAATATTTACACACCAGCAGTGTTGGTATTGGATGATGAAAGCAATATTTAGTTTGTAGGTGATATCATTAAGAAAATCCGTCATACGAGTTAAAGTTTTTTACAGCATCGAAAAATGTAAAAATTCAAACATCTATAGCTCGATTTTTTAAATTTTTTATGAGAATCAAAAACTTTGGAAAACTCTTTCACGATGTTAAAAACTATGTCATTATCAATTTGTTATCATTCAATGATAACTTTATTACAGTATAATGAAATAAAAATTGAATGAGTGTTGTGGTATACAAATGTGGCATCTAACCCTGCTTTGCATGATACCCCGTTTGACGGTACGTTGCAACACATAATAGAAATTGTTCTTCAATAAATTCCTTGCCTTCTTTCCTAAAATTGTAAAAACTTGAATTTTATCCTGATTTAGTGTGATAGGGTGATTTTCTTTTTTTAAAGATCATGTCCCCAAAAATGAAAAGCTTCATGCTAAATTAAAAAATCCGAGTAATAAAACGTACCTTTTTTCTTGGGTTGTAGGTTTTACTAAGATTTGCTAAACATTGGATGAGGTCTCTCGATAGCATTTATGTTATTGTTATTTAATTTTTTTTTGGATTCTCTCAATTAGTGATTTGTGAAAATTTTGGATCCTCAGACGTGTCAATTATAACTCGTATGCAAGACCTTCAAAGCATATATTTTTGACCGATCGTTCTTGTTTTTCTGGTTTTTTTAAATAACTTATTCTTGTTGATTGGCATAATAGACTTTATCTAGTAGCTAAATTATCTAGATAAACTGCTGGTAAGTTAAGATCAGTTCTATAAAGTAAATAGTATAAAGCCTCTTTGAAATGTTCAGTTAAGTTTGAAGTTATCCTACATTGCGAAAAGCAAAAATTATTTATTTTAATCTGGCTTTGAATTGGTGAGAATCAATAAAACATGATACTTTAGCACTCATTGTGCTTCGGATATATACAAAACAGTGTCAAAAATGTTCTTTCGGTTTGAATCTGGAATATGAAGACTGACAGTGTATTTTCGATTCCTGGTACAACATTGTTGGTTTTTTTTACCCCTGAAGTTATGCAACATCGTTAACTTGCATTCAATGAATTATTACGCACTGCATGACAAAATGACTCCACGTGGAGTTCAGTTTAGCTGGTTTCTCATGTTGTATTCAGTTGCCCTAGTTCACGCATTTTTTTTTTTCAAAATAGCGTACTAAGTAGGGGAAAAGTTCACATAACGCCCCATGTGGCTAATAATACGCGCCACTCGTGTTTTAAAGAATCTGTAACATTTTAAGCCTGCAAAATATTACCAATTTGTTTTAAATGCTGTGATAGGCTATGGCATGTATGAATTTTTCCTTAAAATACCTCTGTGTCGTGAAAATTTCACAATTTTGAGTTTTCTTCATTTCCTTAATTAAGGTGTCACCAAGCAGAGAAAGATGAATAAGACAATATTTTCTGACACATCGATAAAGGAGAATCTTAACTATTATTTTAAGCTAGAAAATCACAGAAACTCGCTAAGATATGCTTTTTATGGGTATATTTTATCACGGCCCATGCGTTCGATATAACGCGCCAATCGTATTAGGCTGAAAATAGCATTAATTTTTTAAAACGGCCAATTTTTATTTAAAATGAACAAAAAATCTAAAACCTTTTTTTTTTTTTTTTTTAATATGTCTTTATTTGTATCAATTCATCATTACATTTATATTACATTTTTTCATTAAATTAGGTGTTCAGCTCAATAATGAACTGTTCAGAGCCCTATAGTTAACTAGATATTAAAAATTTATTTGTAAGAATTAAATTTGCTTAGCGCAATTAAGAATTTAATGTAGGAGAACATCCTGTATTGGCAAAAATATTTTAAACTTAAAACTAAACACTATCCTAAAATTAAACTAGTTATAAAGAGAACGAATCTCTGCGATGGAAGACTGCATCGATTTGCCTCTGAAGTTGGAGATGATTTTGTTGGCCATCTCTTCGATAGATTCAATGCCCGCAATCCGATGAAGATCTTCGGTGCTGTACCAAGGTGGAAGCCGCAAAATCATTTTCAGAACCTTGTTCTGAATCCTCTGGATGGCTTTCTTCCTCGTCGCGCAGCAGCTAGAACTGCATACATTATCGCTGGTCGGAAAACTTGCTTATAAATAAGCATCTTATTCTTCACGCACAACCGGGATTTCCTGTTGATGAGAGAATAAAGAGATTTAATATATTTATTACACTTAGATTGAATATCTTCAATGTGATTTTTAAAAGTAAGATTCCGATCAAGTGTAAGTCCCAAGTACTTCACGTGATCATACCATTCTAATGAAACCCCATTAAAAGTTATGGAATGATTTTCATTAGGTTTTAAAAATTGAGCTCTTGGCTTATGGGGAAATAAAATAAGTTGAGTTTTGGAAGCATTAGGAGAAATTTTCCACATTTTCAAGTAATTCAAAAAGGAATTTAAATTTTGTTGCAATCTACTGCGTACCACCCGTAAATTTCGACTTTTGGCTGAAAGCAAAGTATCATCAGCAAATAATCTTCTACTTTTTCCTTCTGGTACATCAGGAAGATCAGAAGTAAAAATATTGTATAAGATTGGCCCAAGTATACTACCCTGAGGGACACCAGCTCTAATGGGTGTCCTTTCAGAGCATGAATTTTGATAGCTTACTTGTAAGGTTCGGCTAGTCAAATAATTTTGAATAATTTTGGTGAGATATACAGGAAAATCAAATCGAGCTAATTTAGCTACTAAACCTTTGTGCCAAACACTGTCAAAAGCTTTTTCAATATCAAGAAGAGCAACACCAGTTGAATAACCTTCAGATTTGCTAGCGTTAATCATATTAGTTACACTCAAAAGTTGATGTGTAGTAGAATGTCCATGACGAAAACCAAATTGTTCATCAGGGAAAATAGAATTCTGATTAATGTGAATCATCATTCTATTCAAAATAACTCTCTCAAATAGTTTACTTAAAGATGGAAGCAAACTAATTGGTCGATAACTTGAAGGCTCTGAAGCACTTTTTCCAGGTTTTAAAATTGGAGTTACTTTGGCATTTTTCCATTTATTGGGAAAATAAGCCAAGTGAAAACATTTATTGAAGATTTTAACTAAAAAATTTAAAGTGCTTTCAGGCAACTTTTTAATAAGAATATAGAAAATCCCATCTTCCCCCGGGGCTTTCATATTTTTAAATTTTTTGCAAATCAATTTAAGTTCATCAATATTTGTCTCACAAGAACTTTCAAATACATTTTGTTTAGAAAGAATATCATCAAATTCAAGGGAAATTTGAGCATCAATTGGACTTACAACGTTTAAATTAAAATCATGAGCAGACTCAAATTGTTGGGCCAATTTTTGAGCTTTTTCTGCATTCGTTAAAAGAAGTTTATCCCCGTCTTTCAAAGTAGGAATTGGCTTCTGGGGCTTTTTCAGAATTTTAGTTAATTTCCAGAATGGCTTTGAGTAGGGTTTTATGTCCTCTACTGCTTTGGCAAAATTTTCATTACGAATGAAATTTAAACGACGTTTGATCTCTTTTTGAAGGTCGCAATAAATTAATTTCAAATAAGGATCTCTAGTACGTTGATATTGGCGTCGACGAATGTTTTTCAGTCGTATCAAAAACTGAAGATCATCATCAATTAAAGGTTGATTAAATTTATGTTTAACTTTAGGTATTGAAGCGGCTCTAGCATTGACTATTGAAGTTGTCAAATTTTCTACAGCCAAATCAATGTCTTCAATTGAATTCAGTCGAACGTTTACATTCAAATTACGTTCAATAAAATTCCTATATCGCTCCCAGTCAGCTTTTTGAAAGTTAAAAGTTGATTTTAAAGGTTTTTCAATGGGACTTTGGGATAAAGAAAAAGTTACTGGAAGGTGGTCTGAATCGAGGTCCGCATGAGTAACTAATTGACTACAATGCTCGCCTAAATCCGTTAGAACCAAATCAATTGTGGAAGGATTTCTAATCGAAGAGAAACAAGTATGCCCATTAGGATATTCAACAGTATAATAACCTGCAGAGCAGTCATTAAATAAAATATTCCCATTTGAATTTGATGAAATATTATTCCAAGATCGGTGTTTTGCATTAAAGTCACCAACAACAAAAAATTTAGATTTATTTCTGGTGAGTTTTTGTAAATCTCCCTTCAAAAAATTTTTCTGTTCACCGCTGCATTGATAAGGCAAATATGCGGCAATAATTATAATTTTCCCCATAGAAGTTTCTAATTCAATTCCAATTGTTTCCAAGACTTTTGTATTGAAAGAAGGAAGAAGTCTAAATTTGAGACGACTATTGATGACAATAGCTACACCCCCACCTTGTCGATCAAGTCGATCATTTCGCAAAATTTTAAAGAAAGCATTGCTTTTCAAGTTAATGTCTGGCTTTAAAAAAGTTTCAGTGATGGCAGCAATATGTATGTTTTGAGTTTTCAAAAATAAAAAGAATTCATCTTGGTTAGCCAGCAAAGATCTAGCGTTCCAATTCATAATATTTAAACATCTATTTGGATCCATGAGGGAATCTTAAAGTCATAATAATTTTGTTAGCATAATTAAAAGAAGTTTGGAAAGCTTCAAACATTGAATTTGCTTTCAACATAAGTTGCATCATTTCCATTAAATTTTGATGCAAAAATTTTAATTTTTCCTCAGTAATCTCACCCAAATCAACAAAATTGTTAGAATCAGAAGAGGAAGGAGAAGAAAAAGTATTTGAATTTCGGGGATTTTCCCAAGCCTTCGCATGAACGTTGAGACTTGGTTTTTTCCCATTTTTATTAGTTATGCCTGGAGAGGGCAACCCATTTTCAACCACCTCTGAGAACGATAAACAACGAGTCTGTGGCGCAGATTCAGCACAGGTAACATTAAAATCACTTCGGGTATTACCCAGTCGTGATTCCAATGTAGGCCGAGGCTGACTGCGAACAGGCAGGTTGTTTGCCGGTCTGACGTGTGTAGACGAAAAAGAGTAAGGAGGAGAAGAAACTTTTCTGGAAACTTTGGGATTTTTCCTAGAAGCAATAATTTTTGCCCTGATGGGACAGTCTAGCGAATTCGAGGAATGATTACCTGCGCAATTTGCACATTTGAAAAATTCTGTTTTTGGTTTATCACCACCATAAAGGCATTTAGATTTTTCATGATCGAATGAGCCGCAAAGCATGCATCTGGCATTCATTCTACAATTTTTAGTGCCGTGACAAAAAGCTTGACAACGACGACATTGCGTAATATTTTGAAGGAAATTGGTTGAAGATTTTCGAAAAGGTTCGAATTTGACTCGACAATGAAACATAAGACGAGCCTTTTCAAGAATTTGCAAATTATTAACTTGATCCTTTTTAAAATGGATCAAATAAAGCTCAGGAGCAAAACCAACACTACTGATATTATTCGTGTTGGTTCTTTTCCTCATTTGAATTACTTGAATTGGAGAAAAACCTAACAAAGAATTTAATTCAGATGTGATCTCATCCGGTGTCTGATCGCCGGTGAGACCACGAAGTACAACTTTAAATGGACGATCACTTCTGGTGTCGTACGTAAAAAATTGATGTTTTTTATCATTCAAATAATTTAAAATTTTTTGAAAATCATTAAAAGATTCCGCCAAAATACGAGCAGTTCCCCTTCGACCGATCTGAAAAGAAATCTTCACATCCTTAACGGAAGTGACGATTTCTTTCCGAAAGGCATTGAAGTCAGGAATCGTGACCGTAATTGGTGGAACCTTTTCGTTTTTAAGAGTATAAGAAGAAGAAGGTTTCTTAGTACTCTTATCAGAATTAAATATGAATATTTCCTCATCACCGATGTTATGAAGGACATCGAATGAATTGGAAATTTCAACTTTTTTGGCAGATGGCCCTGGATTAGGTTCAGCAATCCGTTTTCTTCCGGCCCTTGAGCCGGCCGAAGACTTCCCCATGCTGGAAAGAAAAGAGAAAAATATGAATAAAAGAAAATAGAAATAATTTTAGCACTGAAAAGTGCTGATTGAAAAACAGGTAAGGAAAAAATAAATAATGTAAAAATGTTCCTGCAGGTACACAGCAACGATACGATGCTCCGGCGTACGTGTTGACGGCTCAACGATACAGATGGAAGTCCGATCTAAAACCTTATTTTGAGCGTTATTTCAGCCCAAAAAATCTACTTTAATTTTTTTAAATTTTGATTAGCCCATTTTGATTTTCTTTTCTGTCAAAGTGTCTGTAAGTATTGGTGTGTTTTCGGTCTTCGGCTGCTTTCGGGTGTGTTCGGCTGCTAGGCGCGTATTGAATACACAGCGGCACGTAGGGGAACATGCTCTATTATGCGCCACCTAAACGAATCGCTGATTTTCTATGTATTCCACGTACAAATTATGTTAAAAATGGGTGCAATCGTTGAAGAAAATTGTTTTCTACAAATGCCTATGAATTTTTATTACTCAAATTGCTATACACTGCTGTACGTCTCGGTGGTCCAGTGGTTAGCGTGGTAACCCAAGTAACACAGATTGAGCCAATTGGCTTTTTTGAGTTTTAATATTGTTTTATGAAGACTTTTCTATGGCATCCAATTTTTAAAACGGGTTTATTGTAACATAGGAAATGCTTCATTTATTGTGTGTTTTAAAAGAGCCCTGAAAGTTTTACTAAAACTTGAATAAAACACTATCTTAAGAGTGTTGTTAAAAAGTTGCAAAAGTATTGCTAAAGCATCAATAAAACACATACTTTCCTGTTTTTATTAGGGCTTTGGTATCAGTTTTAAAAATGCGCTCAATGCGCTTTTAAAACTAGCGTTCAAGCCAAGTTGAAAAACTGTTTTATTGGCACAGTGAATGTAGGCATAATAAAACTAAGTGACAGATGATTTGACAATCGAGACGAACATTTACACGCTCAATTTTTTTTACCTCTTTTTGAGATAGCATAACCTGTTTTGAAAGGATTATCACTCAAAATTGAGAAAAACGGGCTATAAAAATGATATAAATTAACACAGCCAAATTCATGTGATAAATAAAATCAACTTTGTTGCATCCGCATTCAAATTTAAATACAATTACATCATAAGTCGCTCAATTCTTAGGGTTCGAATAAAAGCACACTGTGAATAAACGTTTTTGTGATTCGATAAGAATAAATATAATAGACAATTAATTTACAAGTACGCCAAAAATATAACTTGTTATATTTATCTCTCAATGCGAAGTCAATCTATATTTACGTCATCCAATCCAGAGTTAACAAAATTATTTCCGGATACACCGCCCTTGAACATTTCTAGAAGACTGCAGCCATCGGTTTCTCCTCAGCAAATGCGGAGAAATAAGGCTTCATCACAAGCGAAAATACTCATTCTATGCTTTCATCAGTCTCAAAAAGTTTCAGATGATATATTCAGAATGAAAACCACTAGCATTGGCCAATCATTGAAAATTACTGATTATCTGATTATCGTAAGCAAAACATCCGAAGCACGTTTTATAGAATCGTTTTATCGCTTCGAATTGCAACAATAACCTTTATAGTTTGATATGTCGCATATTATTAATAAAATCGTTTCCTAGATCGTTAGCCTACTGTTTGCAGAAAAGTTTTCCCATACAACTATTTTAACAGTTTTTAACAGTTACATAACCTTATTACATATTCATAGTACAATCATTTCGGAATTCACGATTAAGGCAATGTATTTTACAATTTACATGATCGTTTGTTAAACGTTTTATTACGCTTCCTCAAATCATCGTTTGACGATTTAAGAAGTCATTTGGTTATAATTCTCATTTATGCGGGTTTTTTTTTAGCTTTGAGGCCAGTTTTTTTTATGACAGGAAATGATCTATTCAAAAACAGTCTGAGATTATTTGATAACAATACCTACTTATTATTTAAAGATAATATATGCCTTTTGCCAAGCAACAAATCGAAATGTTCTCATTTATTGCAAAAAACTTCTCTTTCTAAAAAATGTATAAATCTATCATGAGCGTGTATTCCATTTAGAGAAACGTCAGTCGAAGCTGTGATTCAAGGTCTCTTAAAACCATTTCAAAACTGTTTATTAAAAATGTTTTATTACAACTTTTTTCTAACCGGCACAAAACCATTTAACAACTGTTTTACAACTGCCTTAAGATTTTCAATATTAACTTACTGAACGCCATGTTGATTGTGAAATTGAATCGAAATTACTGACGCCATCTTGCTAGAAATAATACTATTATACTAAAAACTAAACATTTTCAACAAATTTGACAATGTTGGCGGTACTATTTGTTGTAGAGCTAATGAATTTCAATGCAAAGTAAAAATTGCATCATTTGAGCAAATTTGTATTTTCCTTAAAATATCATTTTTTTAACTAAAAAAATGCTTAGAATCCGGTCAACCTTGATTTTCTTTGAGGCGCGCTTATATTTTGATGCTATTTCGTATATATTTCACCAGAAATCCAAGGTTGCAGTAAGTTTTATGCTAAGATATATTAAAAATAAAAATGAGAATATTTTTAAATTATTTTAATGGAAATCTTTACCAATCACCAAATGCTTGGGAGAGAAAGTCATAACACGAGAAAAAAAACACGGACAGAATGCTTCCACAGCATAATTTCTATCAGATTCTACAGCTGCCACAGTAAAATTCCTATCAGATTCCACGGCTCCCACAGTAAAATTCCTATCAGAATCCATGACGTAGTTTTAAAAGAGCTGTGGATAGTCTTAAGAGGGCTCTGGAGGGTTTCTTAAATCTATGTCTATAAGGTCGAATAAAACTATTCTGTTGGATGTTTTATTATTGCTTATAGAGTTAGCTTTAAAGGCGTTGACAAAATAGGGCCAACTAGTCCATATGTTAGCTTTAAAGTGGTTGTGCTAAAGCGTAGATTACGCTTTGGCTTGTAAATAAGCTTTAGGAAATAGTCTTAAGCAAACTGTTAAGGTTGGAATAAAACTTCAATTGTTACTTGGGAAGGCGGTAAACGCTGGGTCCACTGTTGGGATGGGTTCGATTCCCATCTCGGTACTGGGTATTAAATATTAATCTTAAGTTGTCCATGTCATTCAGTCTGTAAAGTCTTAATCGGCTAAGACGGTGTATGTCTTTAAAAAAAAAAGATACTGATATATTTTTGTTAATTATCACCCGTTTTTAAAGGTATGGGAATTTGAACGAATGAAAAAAAGACCTAAAACTATCTTATATATTTCTTAAAGCATAACTCAAAATTTTAAACAAACTTCAGCAAAGTTGTTAAGCAGATTAAAATTATTATATCAAAAACTGAAAAACGTTCTTCGGCGATGTAAAAATTATTTACAATTATATTATTTGAATTTTCATTAGGTTATGGAACTTAATTTTTTAACTATTGAACAAGAATATCATTGATTGATTGAATGGGTAAATAGGTTAAAAAATAGTGTTGTTTCTCGTTTAAGATTTTTTGATTCATCAGCATGAAGCTAACTTACCTCAACTTTTTCTTTACCAACTCTTGAATAAATGAATGACGAACTTTGATGCCCCGAGATGAAAATTGTAGAATTAAATGAGCTCGTAGCTTTTTTCTAGCAAGTTTCCAAGAACTTAGACTTTCAATCTTTTTAAATTCTCATAAAATGTTGCTGAAATAAATATAAACTTAATAAACATGAACTGATGATACGACAAAAGTTATAGTCAATCAATCTATGCTAAGCTGAGCTAAGTGATGATACGACGAAAGCCGATAACGGTATTTCCAATTTAAAAAAAAAAGATGAGCTCGAGTTCTAAAACTCTGGTTTTTTTTTTATCTAAACTATGGAAAAATTAAGGGGCAAAAACCCTCGGGCCTGCAAAATTTTAATTTTACCTTAACATAATTTTAGAATCAATATGTTCGTTCCGGAATGACTTTTAGAGTTTTCACAACCTTTTTTCTTCCATGTTTCTAAATTTTCATATTGTTAAAGCCGAACTTTCTTTAAATGCTTCATTATTGAATTTTGAAGGGCACAAATTCTCCCACTTTGAGAATCTTAATTTGATAATCTACTTAATTTAAGTCATAGGTATCCAAACTTCCAACTATGCAAATCAACTCCGACTGGGTATTTCAGATTCGAGTTGCACTTAAATTACTTTTGATGAATATGGATGGTTCTTCGAAAAATTCCACAGACAGACTAGAAGACCAAGTGGTTTTCTTAAACTTTTCAAACCAAATTAAAAAAAAAACCTCAATTCATTGACCTCAACCTTGGCCCTGTTGATGCAACGAGATGCAGAACCAATAGCAAAAGATTTAATTAAAACTTTTTCTGCTGCAGCTTTTCTATTTCGCTCTTTTTTTTAACTTTACTCAACCGAACAAAAGTATGAAAACTTCGTCCGAAGAAAATCTACCATTCATTCTCCAGGAAAAGTTTGGCCCTCATCATAATTTCATGCAATAAGAGAGCATGAATGTTGAGTAGTTCTTTCATGCAGTCCGTGTTGAGTTGATAAAAATGACCAAAATAACAGAGAGTGACAGAAAAAAATGATTAAAAAGACAAAAATGACTTAAATTACCAATCAATCTAGCCTTCAATATTTATCTCCATGAATATCAAAGAAGCATGCATGGGAAACTTTTGGTTCCATTTTTTAAGCCAAATGGGGCGCTAAAAATCTTGTTCTGTCAGAAAAGAAAACTTTCCTTGGAAAACAACTATAGAACGTATGTTTATGTTGATAGTTTCGTTCTGTTCGAAATATTTATTTGAAAAGTATATTGACTGAGTACCATTTGGTTTTAGAAGTGATCCAAACTTTTTCCAATATTTTATAGCAATTCTGTATTTTCCTTTTTTTTATTCGATTTCTATTTTTTTTAATCTAATTTTGAAAATTTTCCATTTCTGCTATTTTTTCCAGACCTTATCCCACCGCTCAAGTTGCCAAAGCTGAAGAAGCTCACCACCAAATGGAACGGCGGCGGCTCGATCCTGAACCTCGGACATCTGGCCGGAAACTTTCCGTCCCGAAGCCGAAACGTTGCCACGGTGCCGTCGGCCGTTCCCGTGGTTCCTGCTGCTAGTGGTCCTCCAGCTTCTCTGAATGGAACTGGCCCAACCGGAAAGGGCCATCAGCGAAAGTGTTCCGATATTTCCATCATTTCCGGTTCGTTTGGATCCGCAAATGGAGCCGGTGGGTCCGGGAACTATGGGTTGTATGCCTTAAAGTGCGATCGAAATGCGGCCAAACGGGGAATTCTGTTGAATTTACCGCGGAAGATTACGGCTGCGGTGGTGGGAGGAGAGTCGCCGTATCGACAGTCCGAGGAGATGGTCCACGAGAAGTTTTCGCCGATGGTGGTTGAACCTCCGCCGAGGAAGAAGAGAATGCGAAAGCGGGCCGGGCAGGAGAAGAACCCAATGAGGATTGGAGAGGGCGGTCGGTTTTACTGTAACGATCAACTGCTGGAGCGGAACCGTAGCGAGCTGTTCCGGATTGCCGAGCGGGGATCGAACGAGGCGTTGAATCAAGGAAGAGGTTTGAGGTACGAGGAGCTTCCACCACCAGCGGGGATGATCGCTAGCGGCCGGAGAGCTCGATCGGCGGAGAACTTACTGACCCTGAAGCGGTACCAGCGTGCTGGGAGACCTGGCGAAAGTGACAGCGATGAGGGACAGCCTCGATCGTTAAAAGTTACCCGGCTGAAGTACAGCGAGAGTGCCGAGAGTGATTCCGAGGAAATCGCTCGGAAGACTCGAAGACGCGGTAAATTGAAGAAGGCATCGGATTTCTCGATCGAGAACAACTCCGATGAGATCGAAGTTCGGATCAAGAAGACGGCTAGCGAAGAAAGCGAAGAGCTGGAAAAACCGGTTCCTCTACCTAACAGAGTATTGGCGTTGAGACAGGAAGCCACTAAAGCGGTAGAGAAACCGAAAGTTAAACCCAAGCCGAAATTGCCACACAAACCTCCCGCGAAGGTTAAGGTTGAACTTCGCAAGGAACAGCTACCGAAAGCAGAAGTTAATGAAGACTCTTTCAAACCATTGGCCGCGGTGCTGCAAGAGTCGTTGAAGAGTGTAGATCTGAAGCGTAAATGGATCAACGATTTCCTCTCCGAGAGTGAAGATGAACCGGTGAAATCGAAACAAGCAACCACCTTCCAGAATCAACCTTCAACGGAGTCGTTAAGCAAGAAGTTCGATTTGGTCGATAAGTTCGACAAACAGCTGGAAGCATTGGAAGGAAAACTTCAGAAACAAGACAGTGTCAACATCTTCAAGAAAGCCAACGGTGACTTTGATGATTTCGATCAACTGTTCGACGGCAACGGCAAATCCACGAAGCAATCCAACCTTCGTTTTTCTTCGTCCTCATTCGGTTCAGCTTCGGCAGTAATACCAGAACCCCCGCCGCTTCCCACCAAACCTCAACCGGTTGCCACAGCAACAACACCGAAAACGACGACGGTCAAAATTCAAGACTACTACGACAAGAAACTGCAGCGTGTTCGATACCTCTCATCGCCATCGCCTTCGCGATGCGCCGACGACGACGACGAAGACGAATACGGTGAAGATGACGAAGTCTTCGTTCCCATGGCGACGAGCGCAACCGCAACCCAGGACGACGACAACAGAATCACAGCCCAAGCGGTCAACAATAATATAGTGCTTCCTTCTAGTGTAAACAACGTTAGCGATAATACTACTACGGTACTAGATAAGTGCACCGGTGAGCGGAATCAAAGACGAGGAACCCATTATAATCATCAGCAACCGACTAGCATCGGAGATCAAAACAGCAACTACTACTCCAACTTCCACAACCGACACACTACTAGCGCCGTCGTTAGCGTCGATTCCAGTTTCTATTGTTCTACCAATATTAATCCGATAAACAAAAACAACCAGAACAACAATAACCATAACGTTTTTATAGTGGGCGAAACTTACAAGCAGCAACAGCAGCAGGACTTGGTCAAGCGGTACGTCAACTACAAGTTCGATGACTACGGGCAGCTAGCCGGCGGTGGCGATGGTAGAGGCCATCGCTCAGGACCACCCCCAAGGAAGTTCAATTTAAACGACTTCCACGACGAGTGCTACAACAACGAGGAAGGAGTGGTAATTATTTGAGCCCGACCAAGTTCTGCGCAAAGAAGAATTGTGCAGAAGGTAAAGGAAAATCTTGAATTGAATACAGAATCTATGTAACGATCAAACGAAAGTCAAAAGAAACCGTTTTAAATATATGATATCATTTATTGGTAGTTGATTTTGTAAATAGTGGAAAGAAAGTCCTTTGATGACAATTACTAATGAAGCGCTGTTTGCGCGCAGGGACTGGTAAAATCCGGCTCGAAGGACCGTATTATGATCTTTTGTGGTATTTTACGGAAGTTCGAAGAGACTTGATTAGAGTGACCAATGGAAAGCCTAATATAAGCAAGGTTTTCAAACCTTATGCTGTCTTATATCTAATCTGAACGTCTATTTATTGAAGATTTAGAACTTAAAAATGGATCAATGCACTCATGAGGACGCCATTTAAGGAATAACGTTACTGTCTTATTTTATCAAATTAGTTTTTGAGAATTAGCCAACATGAACGTATGTCGTTGTTTGTTGAAGATAGCCCTCTAGCCCTGTTACCCAGAATACACATTTCTGAGTCAGAAGAGAAAAAAAAATGATTTCCCTTACTCAGAAAATCTTTTAAAACTGTAAAGTAGAGTCTGTCACCTTTTTCTTATTTCAAAACACCTGTTTGAATTCTTTCCATTTTTTATTTATAGTTGATCGAGAATCAATCCGAAACATGATTGAAGTTTTTATCAGTGAGGAACGGATTTGTCGTGGTGTATAAGAAACAGTCGTCTTCTCACTAATCGTTACGTTCAACAACATGACATTTCACAAAGCAGTTGCTCACTGTGCAACTTCGATAGCCTCCTGAGATTGTCCCACACGCTTACATCTTACAAATTATGTTTTTACAAATGATCTTTCTTAGTACCTTATGCTCATTCATCTTAATTACACATGGCATTCTAGTAGTACTTGGTAGAACTAACTATGTACTAGTGAGCCTAGTGCTCTAAGTCTACTTAGCTTCTTTTTTACTGAGACGAGCTTCTCTTCTTGCATTTGTCGTCTTTAACAAAACATCTATCCCAAGCGACCTGAAGGTATCAACCTCGACTGGCGATCATCGCCTAAACTGGACTTAAAAGCTTCAACTGGCGATCATCACCTCAACTGGAATTAAAGTCCTCAACTGCCGATCATCGCCTAAACTGGATTCCTTGTCCTCAACTGGCGATTATCGCCTAAACTTGACTTATCGTCCTAAGCTGGCGACCATCGCCTGAACTTAGAGTCCTTGGCTGGCAGTCATCGCCTTTTCTAAACTGAACTGCAGTCCTCTGCTGGCGGTTACCGTCAGAAAGATCTGTCCAAGGGGAAACTAAGACAGGTTTCTTTGTGAAAATTGTGAAAAAATCCGGGCAATATCCGGACTTTTTTCACGATATCCGGGCAACCGGGCTGGACCGGACTTTCTCGAAATTTTGAATCAAATATCCGGGCAAACCCGGATAAAACCGGGCAATCTGGCAAGCTTAGTTTAAACACTATCGATTTTCACGTTAACTGGTTTCTGTTTTCAACTAATGACCTTTACTTGAACTGGGCTTTTAAGTTTTCTAGAAGATATTTTTTTCGAACTACCGACTTCCTTACGACTAGATTTGGAATTATTAACTAGGCTTCACATAAAAATGTTTAGTGGCTATGGAATGAAAAACTGGCGATAACCTAAACTAGACATGCAGTCCTAAACCAGCGTTTCTCGCCAAAGTTGGACTGTTAGTCTCAACTGGTGATTTCCTCCGAAACTAAACCAAAGTTTCTAATAGGCAACTTTACCATCACTGGACTGAAGTCCTCAACTGATAACTTCGCCTTGACTGGACCGAAGCCCTCGACTTGCAACTTTGCCTTGACTGGACCGAAGTCCTAAACTGGCAACTTTGCCTTGGCTGGACCGAAGTCTTAACTGGACCGAAGTTTCAACTGGAAAGAAGTCCAAAACTGGCAACTTTGCCTTGGCTGGACCAAAGTCCTAACTGAACCGAAGTCCCAACTGGACCGAAGTCCCAAACTGGCAACTTTGCCTTGGATGGACCGAAGTCCCAACTGGACCGAAGTCCTTACTAAACCGAAGTCCCAAACTGGCAACTTTGCCTTGGCTGGACCAAAGTCCTAACTAGACTGAAGTCCTAACTTGACCGAAGTCCCAACTGGACCGAAGTCCTAAACTGGCAACTTTGCCTTGGCTGGACCGAAGGCTTAACTGGACCGAACTCCTAACAGGACCGAAGTCCTAACAGGACCGAAGTCCCAACTGGACCGAAGTCCTAAACTGGCAACTTTGCCTTGGATGGACCGAAGTCCCAACTGGACCGAAGTCCCAACTGGACCGAAGTCCCAACTGGATCGAAGTCCTAAACTGGCAACTTTGCCTTGGCTGGACCGAAGTCCCAACTGGACCGAAGTCCTAAACTGGCAACTTTGCCTTGGCCGGACCGATGTCCCAACTGGATCGAAGTCCTAAACTGGCAACTTTGCCTTGGCTGGACCGAAGTCTTAACTGGACCGAACCGAAGTCCCAACTGGACCGAAGTCCCAACTGAACCGAAGCCATAACTGGCAACTTTGCCTTGGCAGGACCGAAGTCCTAACTGGACTGAAGTCCCAACTGGACCGAAGTCCTAAACTGGCAACTTTGCCTTAGCTGGACCGGAGTCTCAACTGGACTGAAGTCCTAACTGGACCAAGTCCCAACTGGGCCGAAGCTCTTAACTGGCTACTTTACCTTGGCTGGACCGAAGTCCGAACTGGACCGAAGTCCTAACTAGATCGAAGTCCTTAACTGGCAACTTTGCCTTGGCTGGACCGAAGTCCTAACTGGACCGAAGTCCCAACTAGATCGAAGTCCTTAACTGGTAACTTTGCCTTGGCTGGACCGAAGTCCTGACCGGACCGAAGTCCCAACTGGACCGAAGTCCCAGCTGGATCGAAGTCCCAAACTGGCAACTTTGCCTTGGCTGGACCTAAGTTCTAACTGGACCGAAGTCCTAACTGGACCGATGTCCCAACTGGACCGAAGTCCTAACTGGACCGAAGTCCCAACTGGACCGAAGTCCTAACTGGACCGAAGTCCTAACTGGACCGAAGTCTCAACTGGACCGAAGTCCCAACTGGATCGAAGTCCTTAACTGGCATCTTTGCCTTGGCTGGACCGAAGTCTTAACTGGACCGAAGTCATAACTGGACCGAAGTCCCAACTAGATCGAAGTTCTAACTGGACCGGAGTCTCAACTGGACCGAAGTCCCAACTGGATCGAAGTCCTAAACTGGCAACTTTGCCTTGGCTGGACCGAAGTCTTAACTGGACCGAAGTCATAACTGGACCGAAGTCCCAACTAGATCGAAGTCCTTAACTGGCAACTTTGCCTTGGCTGGACCGAAGTCCTAACTGGACCGAAGTCCCAACTGGACCGAAGTCCCAACTGGATCGAATTCCCAAACTGGCAGCTTTGCCTTGGCTGAACCGAAGTCCCAACTGGACCGAAGTCCTAAACTGGCAGCTTTGCCTTGGCTGGACCGAAGTCTTAACAGAACCGAAGTTCTAACTTGACCGATGTCCTAACTGGACCGATGTCCCAACTGGACCAAAGTCCTAACTGGACCGAAGTCCCAACTGGACCGAAGTCCTAACTGGACCGAAGTTCTAACTGGACCGGAGTCTCAACTGGACCGAAGTCCCAACTGAATCGAAGTCCTATACTGGCAACTTTGCCTTGGCTGGACCGAAGTCCCAACTGGACCGAAGTCCTAAACTGGCAACTTTGCCTTGGCTGGACCGATGTCCCAACTGGATCGAAGTCCTAAACTGGCAACTTTGCCTTGGCTGGACCGAAGTCCCAACTGGACCGAAGTCTTAATCTGGCAACTTTGCCTTGGCTGGACCGAAGTCTTAACAGAACCGAAGTCCTAACTTGACCGAAGTCCTAACTGGACCGATGTCCCAACTGGACCAAATTCCTAACTGGACCGAAGTCCTAACTGGACCGAAGTCCCAACTGGACCGAAGTCCCAACTGGATCGAAGTCCTATACTGGCAACTTTGCCTTGGCTGGACCGAAGTCTTAACTGAACCGAAGTCCCAACTGGACCGAAGTCCATGACTGGTAATTTTGCTTAAGGTGACGCCTGGTTCGTACTTACCACCAGAAAGTTCAACTTTGCTGTTTTTGTCTAGACAGTGGAATAAAGTAAACTCACATATCCTTATCACACTTTACGGCATATGAATTATTTATTGTCCACTTTTATTTTGCAAAAATGAACCTAAATTAAAAATGGCTTCTTGTGCTCGAGCAAAGGAAGTTGAAAATACTTTACCTAAGTGTGGCTACTTTAGCAATGGTCGTCATTTTTTTTACAGTAACCTGAGATTTCCTCTTTAGTTAAATCAACTTAAGGCTCCTGGCAGGATCGCCAATGTGAAATACTAGGTTCCGATTCATTGGGAAATTCTCCGGTTAGTATGTTTTATATATCTCACTTCCATTCTCAATAAAATCATTCAAACAACAAACTTTATTCAATCTATATCAGAGTCAAAACATTAAAAAAAAGCAGCAGCAATCTTAGAATCTGCGATTTTTCAGTCATCCATTTTACTAACAGAATCAAAATGATCGATCTTATCAACCGGAAAAACATACAATCAGCAGTAGCAGTCTTAAATTCTTGATGCTTAAAATTCTGCGCGTTCTATGCCAATCCGTCTTAAAACAAACAATCAGCAGTAGCAACCTTGAAAATCTGCGCTTCCTAAGTCACTCCGTGTTTATACATCAGAATGCAACATCAAAACAAACAAACAGCAGCAGCAGCCGGAAAAATCTGCGCTTCCCAAGCCAATCCGTCTTTACCGAAAGGTCAAAACAAACAAACACCAGAAGCAGTCTTGAAATTTTTTTTGCAGCGGAAGGCCAAATCAAAACAAACAAAGAGCATCAGCCGCCTTGAAAATCTGCGCTTCCAAAGCCAATCCATCTTTTTCCAAGATACAAACAATCAGCAGCAGCCTTAACAATCTGCACTTTTTCAGTCGCTCCGTTTTATTTATCCTACCGTCTGCGCCATTGCCTTTAATTCGCGATTCTTATGAATCTGAATTCAGAGATTCACTGAGACACGTTTGTCGCCTACAAGAATAGATCAATTACTGACTTATGTTTTTGTTTACACTTCGTAGCTTGTCTTCCAGTGGTGCCACATATTTATTCTATTTATTTTTATAAGTTTGATTTTTTTTTATTTTCAATATTTTTCACCCCACCTCTACAAGCTCCACGAATAAAAACTTCCGGTTTTTTTTCCAAATCTCAGAGCAAACAATGTCTATCTAATTTTGTCTTCTAAAAGTATTTAAATTGAATTACGTTGTATGAAACAAAGTGTAAATAAACAGTTTTATTACAAAAACATAATGTTCCCATTCTCGTAGGGTTCCCCTTAATTGTTACATTATACATTAAAAAAAATTGTTTTTTGAATTTCCAGTTCTTTAAATTGATCACAGTTTTGGTATTTTGAGCGTTTTTATCGAATATTTTTTCTATAAAACAAAAACAACTTTGAAGTCGATTTTTTAGTATTACAATCATTCAGAAAGAATGCATATAGTTATTCAGCTTGTGTCTGCAATATTTAGCAGCTCAATCAATTTTTAAACTTAGTTTACAATGAAAGTGCTCCAGATTTGGATTCCTTCTTTTTGTTTGGTGTCTCTGTCCAGACAAAACAACAACCCAAAACCCATTATGAAGCATGCTGCCCATGTTTACTGAACAATCTGTAGCTGACAGTCAATTGCTCGTCGCAACTAATCCCATTAACTTTCCTGACCTTTTTCGTGACATCTGTAGCTTATCTTCGGTTCTACGCTTTTTTTTTGTGAAGTTTTGGAATGCCTCAAAACGTGGAGGTTCATTCCGAAGGGTGAGTGCCCTCATTGTTTCCGCTCAAATTCCTGTGGCAAAATTGAAAAATCAGCCCTCGGCCATTTGATGTCAACCAGTTTTTGAACTGTTTCCTAAGTGTGTGTGATTGAAAAAAAAATCGTGACAGAAGATGCTATTTGGCTGGATCTGATTAATGTCCCGCTCATTAAGAAACGTTTCCGTACTTTTTATTCCCGATCCACTTCCGGTTGGTCGTTTTCGTTCCGCCATTTCCAATGAGACGCCGGATCGAAAGCCCGTTTTATCATCTCGAATGAATGAGCGTGTCCGGAAAGTTTTCCTTTAGAAGATTCTGTCCCCCCGATGAGATGCGGAAAATTTTCGATTCCTGATAACCGGGAAACTTTCTTCCCCTATATACAGCGAAGACCCAAAAATGAATGAATGAAAACGGAACTTGCTGGGGAACGGGATTTCCTTCGTTTTCCAGATGATTTGGGGACACATTTTCGAAGGTCAATGGGGACGGCATTTCTGGCACTGATGATGACGACCGACCGACCGACGCGACGACGGCTAATTGAAAGCGGAGCTGTATTTGCTTTGCTGCTGTTTGCTGGATGAAATCGAGCCTACCGGAATCAATTAATAATGTGACAACATTTTACGGGATTCAGTCGATGAGCCCCGGGTGAGTCGACGTTGACAGAATAAATCCGATTCAAAGAGCGTGCAATTGTGAAGAAAATACACAACATTTAACGATTGAAAACGAATGAAATTAAAAAGAAATAAATAGAACATAAACAAATTTTTCCATCAAATATTACAAAAAATAAAAAAAATTATTTTCAAACTTTTGAAAATTCAGCTTTTATCATTTTAATGATTTGCAAATTGGCAAAAATGTAAAAAAACATTTTATGACAAAAACGACAATAATGACGAAAATGACAAAAAAGACCAAAAAGACAAAAATGACAAAAATTACAAAAATGACAAAAATGACAAAAATGACAAAAATGACAAAAATGACAAAAATGACAAAAATGACAAAAATGACAAAAATGACAAAAATGACAAAAATGACAAAAATGACAAAAATGACAAAAATGACAAAAATGACAAAAATGACAAAAATGACAAAAATGACAAAAATGACAAAAATGACAAAAATGACAAAAATGACAAAAATGACAAAAATGACAAAAATGACAAAAATGACAAAAATGACAAAAATGACAAAAATGACAAAAATGACAAAAATGACAAAAATGACAAAAATGACAAAAATGACAAAAATGACAAAAATGACAAAAATGACAAAAATGACAAAAATGACAAAAATGACAAAAATGACAAAAATGACAAAAATGACAAAAATGACAAAAATGACAAAAATGACAAAAATGACAAAAATGACAAAAATGACAAAAATGACAAAAATGACAAAAATGACAAAAATGACAAAAATGACAAAAATGACAAAAATGACAAAAATGACAAAAATGACAAAAATGACAAAAATGACAAAAATGACAAAAATGACAAAAATGACAAAAATGACAAAAATGACAAAAATGACAAAAATGACAAAAATGACAAAAATGACAAAAAAGACAAAAATGACAAAAATGACAAAAATGACAAAAATGACAAAAATGACAAAAATGACAAAAATGACAAAAATGACAAAAATGACAAAAATGACAAAAATGACAAAAATGACAAAAATGACAAAAATGACAAAAATGACAAAAATGACAAAAATGACAAAAATGACAAAAATGACAAAAATGACAAAAATGACAAAAACGACAAAAATGACAAAAATGACAAAAATGACAAAAATGACAAAAATGACAAAAATGACAAAAATGACAAAAATGACAAAAATGACAAAAATGACAAAAATGACAAAAATGACAAAAATGACAAAAATGACAAAAATGACAAAAATGACAAAAATGACAAAAATGACAAAAATGACAAAAATGACAAAAATGACAAAAATGACAAAAATGACAAAAATGACAAAAATGACAAAAATGACAAAAATGACAAAAATGACAAAAATGACAAAAATGACAAAAATGACAAAAATGACAAAAATGACAAAAATGACGAAAATGATAAAAATGACAAAAAAAACAGATTCATTTTGGTTTGAATTGAATTGGATTTTCTTAATTTTTGAGATTGTTTTCCAATAATTTCAAAACGAATTTTTCAGTGTTCATTTCATTCAGATTCAAAAGCAAAAACGCGCCAAGGACACACCGGTGTCGTTTGGCCACTCGCAGGTTCTGTTTGTTTTTATTTTTGCACGCGATTTCAGTTCGGTGGGATCGGAAAAGCGGGAGGAAAAGCCACCCCGTCAAAATGGTAATGAGAATCTCGTCTTAAAATTACGCTGAAAAAAATCACGAAAACATCGCGTCAACGTCCGTCGTCTGAGAGTGATGATAGCGTTGACTGATTGCGTAACGTTGTCGGATGCTGAATAATTTAAAACTTGTCTCCGAAAAAAAAATGGAGTTTATCTAACAATTGAAAGCGTACGGAGCTCAATTTCATTATTCGAAATGCTATAAACACTTCATGTTTGCAAAGTTAAGTTGCAAACTTGCCATTCGACCGATAAGGCTCGAGTTCCTTAAAAGCCGGGAAATGTCTCCCGAAAAACTTAACCCCTTAAAGAAGATGTTAGATTCCGTTTCCGCGATTCTCAAAACTATCCTCTGGAGCGACATCGGACGAGAAGATTGAGACATCGATATCGATACTGTCGTAGAGCGAAAATCGTGAGAAGACAAAGTTTTTTCGCGATTTTTTTCCCTCTAAAATTTGGTTGCCTCCACTTAGATGGGGAAAAATCTAACCTGACGCCCTAAGCCAAAATGCTTGAATTTTCCCGGAAAACGCCGGAAGCGACCAATAAACGGTTTTTGGTGCTACTTTTTTTGCAGTCATCTATCGGAAATTATCTATAGAGAAGTTTGCTGTTAGCAAGTTTAGCCCCCACTCTTGGAGGGAAAATTTGTTGAAGAAATATGCCGTTGTTTGCGCGGGCAAAAGTTTGTCCTGGCGATGTTCATCTTTTGCGAAATTTTTGGAAGCTGGCCTCAACTTGATGGCAAATTATTGACCCAAGACTCTTTCCTGGAGACGTTCTTAATCTACTGCCTCTGATCATGGGTAAATATTGATTTCAGAGAGAGAGGATAAAGTGGAAAATTGATTTAAAATATTGTTTAACGAAATTGATACCGTTTTTCAGAAAGATCATGACTAAGAAACTCAAGCTTAAGATAAGGGCACAGTTTATGACGGTCGCCAATTAAGGAACAATATTTTTTCAAAAATTCAAAATGCGGTTCAAGTTAATTTTTTAACAAACTGGGAAAAATTTTACAATTTTGACAATTTCGACAGTTTTGACAATTTTGCCCATTTTGATAATTTTGACAATTCTGACAATTCTGATAATTTTGACAATTTTTACAATTTTGGCAATTTTGACAATTTTGACAATTTTGACAATTTTGACAATTTTGACAATTTTGACAATTTTGACAATTTCGACAATTTTGACAATTTTGACAATTTTGACAATTTTGACAATTTTGACAATTTTGACAATTTTGACAATTTTGACAATTTTGACAATTTTGACAATTTTGACAATTTTGACAATTTTGACAATTTTGACAATTTTGACAATTTTGACAATTTTGACAATTTTGACAATTTTGACAATTTTGACAATTTTGACAATTTTGACAATTTTGACAATTTTGACAATTTTGACAATTTTGACAATTTTGACAATTTTGATAATTTTGACAATTTTGACAATTTTGACAATTTTGAAAATTTTGACAATTTTGACAATTTTGACAATTTTGACAATTTTGACAATTTTGACAATTTTGACAATTTTGACAATTTTGACAATTTTGACAATTTTGACAATTTTGACAATTTTGACAATTTTGACAATTTTGACAATTTTGACAATTTTGACAATTTTGATAATTTTGACAATTTTGACAATTTTGACAATTTTGACAATTTTGACAATTTTGACAATTTTGACAATTTTGACAATTTTGACAATTTTGACAATTTTGAAAATTTTGACAATTTTGACAATTTTGACAATTTTGACAATTTTGACAATTTTAACAATTTTGACAATTTTGACAATTTTGACAATTTTGACAATTTTGAAAATTTTGAAAATTTTGAAAGTTTCGAAAATTTTGAAAATTTGGGAAATTTTGAAAATTTTGAACATTTTGACAATTTTGACAATTTTGACAATTTTGACAATTTTGACAATTTTGACAATTTTGACAATTTTGACAATTTTGACAATTTTGACAATTTTGACAATTTTGACAATTTTGACAATTTTGACAATTTTGACAATTTTGACAATTTTGACAATTTTGACAATTTTGACAATTTTGACAATTTTGACAATTTTGACAATTTTGACAATTTTGACAATTTTGACAATTTTGACAATTTTGACAATTTTGACAATTTTGACAATTTTGACAATTTTGACAATTTTGACAATTTTGATAATTTTGACAATTTTGACAATTTTGAAAATTTTGAAAATTTTGAAATTTTGACAATTTTGACAATTTTGACAATTTTGACAATTTTGACAATTTTGACAATTTTGACAATTTTGACAATTTTGACAATTTTGACAATTTTGACAATTTTGACAATTTTGACAATTTTGACAATTTTGACAATTTTGACAATTTTGACAATTTTGACAATTTTGACAATTTTGACAATTTTGACAATTTTGACAATTTTGACAATTTTGACAATTTTGACAATTTTGACAATTTTGACAATTTTGACAATTTTGACAATTTTGACAATTTTGACAATTTTGACAATTTTGACAATTTTGACAATTTTGACAATTTTGACAATTTTGACAATTTTGACAATTTTGACAATTTTGACAATTTTGACAATTTTGACAATTTTGACAATTTTGACAATTTTGACAATTTTGACAATTTTGACAATTTTGACAATTTTGACAATTTTGACAATTTTGACAATTTTGACAATTTTGACAATTTTGACAATTTTGACAATTTTGACAATTTTGACAATTTTGACAATTTTGACAATTTTGACAATTTTGACAATTTTGACAATTTTGACAATTTTGACAATTTTGACAATTTTGACAATTTTGACAATTTTGACAATTTTGACAATTTTGACAATTTTGACAATTTTGACAATTTTGACAATTTTGACAATTTTGACAATTTTGACAATTTTGACAATTTTGACAATTTTGACAATTTTGACAATTTTGACAATTTTGACAATTTTGACAATTTTGTTATATATTAAAATTTTGACAATTTTGACAGTTTTGACAATTTTGACAATTTTGACAGTTTTCACAATTTTGACAATTTTGACAATTTTGACAATTTTGACAATTTTGACAATTTTGACAATTTTGACAATTTTGACAATTTTGACAATTTTGACAATTTTGACAATTTTGACAATTTTGACAATTTTGACAATTTTGACAATTTTGACAATTTTGACAATTTTGACAATTTTGACAATTTTGACAATTTTGACAATTTTGACAATTTTGACAATTTTGACAATTTTGACAATTTTGACAATTTTGACAATATTGACAATTTTGACAATTTTGACAATTTTGACAATTTTGACAATTTTGACAATTTTGACAATTTTGACAATTTTGACAATTTTGACAATTTTGACAAGTTTGACAATTTTGACAATTTTGACAATTTTGACAATTTTGACAATTTTGACAGTTTTGACAATTTTGACAATTTTGACAGTTTTCACAATTTTGACAATTTTGACAATTTTGACAATTTTGACAATTTTGACAATTTTGACAATTTTGACAATTTTGACAATTTTGACAATTTTGACAATTTTGACAATTTTGACAATTTTGACAATTTTGACAATTTTGACAATTTTGACAATTTTGACAATTTTGACAATTTTGACAATTTTGACAATTTTGACAATTTTGACAATTTTGACAATTTTGACAATTTTGACA